>NC_052533.1:98351462-98501706 GCF_016699485.2 Gallus gallus | reverse complement strand
AGGCTGCTCTGCACGGTTATAATTCTGAGAAGAGTTTGTAAGTACTGAAGCAATGCTATCCATATGTGGAAAATCAACGGTTCATACGAGAATTCTTAAGTTTTTCATGAAACAAATTTCCAGAGGATCTGACAAAACCAAACCTGACCATCACAAAAAAAGTAAGGGAAGAGAAAGTAGAATCATGTCTTGTAAGTAATACTTACATATGTGACTTCAGCTGCCAGAACTTATATTGCTTTAATAAAAAACCACTTCATTCATGATAAGAGAGCGACCGATTAACCATCTAAAACTGTCTGAAGTACTTCTAGAGCTTGATCTCATTGAAACAGTCTACCTGTTTCACCTTCAGTAGGGTCCCAAAGGTTTGTGCGGATTCAGTTCTTAAGTTTTGAGTAGAGAATGGGATATGAATAAAAATAAAAACATATGCAGTAGGAATTTGTTCTTTCCTGCCTCCCTACCCCAAGCTCCACTTCACGATGCTGCTGGCTCAGTGAAGCGTTAGTTAGTATTTTTTCACAGGCTACGAAGCAGAGATTTCACATCTTTTTCTAGTAGACAGTGTTTTCTTTGTGAAATCACCTACCAAAAATTTGTTGCTATCAAGTACATTTGTGGCTATTTCAGGAGAAAGTAAAGTACTTCACTTTTGAGCCCACTTAGTTGAGATCCTTAAAGATTTTGTGAAGAGCACGATAGGTTTGTTGTAGTTTATTCTGCTACTTGTTGTGCATAAACCTTAAAAAGAATTCTTCAGGACAGTCAATGTGGCATTTTGTGAACATAACATTCTTTTTTCTTTTTAGTAACAAGTGTTTCAGTTCTCCATTGTTAATCTCATTCCCAAATTCATTCTTATCCTTTTGTCTAAAATGTGACTGTTGAATAGAGTTCCCTTTGAGTTTTTGGGTCCATATGCATGGGCACACATTTTCTCCCATGTACTCTGAATTTTATTCAGTCTTTTGACTTCTCTTTTGGTTACTTTGAAGCACCATATAACTTACTATTTGCTTTTGATACCAGTCACATTTTAAGACTTAGGGTATACACCAACTGTTGTATAACTGCCAAAAATCTTCTATGACAGGATTCAGTAAAAAATAACTTTGTCTTATCTGCTTTGGAATATCAACTATAGCTAGTACAGGCAAACTGTTGACATTGCTTGAAAGTAATCTCCAGTGTAAATGCACTGTGGTAGAAATGCCTGCAACGTTGAAAGCGAGGATAGAAATGCTATTTGACCACCTCAGATTAGTAGATGTAAGTGTGCAAGGTAATAATGTACTTTCAAAAGCTGTTCTATATAGGGCTTGTTTACTTACTTTAGAAATCACTTCTTTTAGAAGTGAATTCTGCCAGTAGCCTCTGCATTAGTCTTAAAAACCATGGTTGAGTTACTGTGGTTGATCCAAAAAGGCTCTGGAAGTTTAAATCATAATAATCAGTGCATTGCTCATTTTACTGTTGGATGTCCAGCTGTTTTAGTTTGCTAAGCATGTATCCATTTCTTTTTCATTCTTTTTTCAGGGCTATTTAAAAAAGAAACAACCATACATCGCAAAACCAGCTTAATCTGCTGGGTACATTTTCACTGAACAGCTTCATTTTCAGCCACATGTAGACCTATTTGGTGGCCTTTCTTGGTGAAGTTAATATGGGCTAAGTAGTTCTGATGTGAAAACTTTTTGTAATTGAAAGTAATGCTCCTTTTTTTTTTCCTGGCATACACACGTATATTCAATTTTCAATGTAGAGTATCCAGTAAGTGTGGGAGGGTGTCTTTATTAAGATAGAAACAAAGTTATTGTGTACTTTGCAAATCCATGAAACGTTTGTGCCAATGTTTGCTGCTGCTTCTTAGGGACACAGCAGGTCAGGAGAGATTCAACAGCATTACCTCAGCTTATTACAGAAGTGCCAAGGGAATTATTTTGGTGTATGATATCACCAAGAAGGAAACATTTGATGATTTACCAAAATGGATGAAAATGATTGATAAGGTAGGCTCTCTTAAGTTTTTTGTGTGTGTGTGTGTTTTTGTTGTTGTTTTGAGAAAGATTCTCCAAAGGACTCAGTAATATATGCTTTCAATAGCATAATTACAGGATTATTAAACTAAAGACTGCTGATTTGCATGGGATTCTTTTAGCAGGAATTTAACATTTACGTGTTCTGTTGCAAAATGATTCCTGCTTCCTTTGGATAAAGTAGTTAGAAGTGCCAGTGGAAATAACGTTACGCATTTACCTATTCACTGAGGAAAGAAGAAATTTTGGTCTGTGAAATAAGTCATTTTCCTCACTCCTAGGTGAACTGGAACAACTGCTTCTTAATAATGTTTTTTTAAATGATACATAAAAATTTAAGTTGAAAATTCTTAACGTTCAGGAAGAACATTAACATATTAAACTGTGTAGATATGTTTCATTATTTAGTAAAGGAATTTCTCTTTTTGTTTTTAATATTGTATGAAGCCCCACATTTTTTTTTGTTTAGTTTATTAAAATATTTTACTTGCAGTACGCTTCAGAAGATGCAGAGCTTCTATTAGTTGGAAATAAACTGGACTGTGAAGTTGATCGAGAGATTTCTCGACAGCAGGGAGAAAAGGTAAGAATGGCTATAAGGAAATTCTTAGTTACAGCTGGAAGCAAAGCTGCTGTGATATTGCTGTTGAGAGTCTGTGGCTATTCTTAGTCGTACCGTTAGGCCTGAAGAGCAAACTGAGAATGGGGATGTTTTGTCAAAGTTCATAGTCTGTTTACTTCTTTTTATGCAACGTGCATTACATGCTTTCTTCCTGGAGAAGTATGCCTTTGCTTTAAAAAAGGAATAAACTACTAGTGTGATTGTTGGCCTCAGTACACAGTAGTGTAGTGAATACCTCTTTTTGGAACGTAAGCTATGAAAAGAGGTATAGTAAAGACTTGAGTCATAAATAGAGATATGTCCGCTCAGGACGTGTCTGTGATCCTTCTTCCAGATATTGGCCTTTCAGTACTACCTTAGGAAAGGCAAGAGTCTTGCTTGATTACTTAACTTTGCTTCCATGGTTGTTGGTTTTTCTTGTTTTTCCTTCATCGCAAAAGTAGTAAGGAAACTGAAAGGAGAATGTTTTGCTATGGGACTTACAGCACCGTCCTGATCAGGACAAATACAGATACTTTTCTTCTGAAAAGTTCGTTCTCCTTGGCAATCTGAGTAATCCTGGTCAACTTAGGTGAGTTTGAGTGAAAACTCAAACCAAATCAAAGTGAAAATTAGCTGTATCTGGCGATGTTTACTGTACCTTAGAGATTCAGGGTAATTAATTGCATTAGAGATCAGTCAGGTTTCAGGGAAGCTTATTAAAGGTTTAATGAGGAATGCATATTTGTTGTTTTTGTAGTTATTTTACTTTTTCTTCCATCAGTTTGCACAGCAAATAACTGGGATGCGGTTCTGTGAAGCAAGTGCCAAGGACAATTTTAACGTGGATGAAATATTTCTAAAGCTTGTTGATGACATTCTGAAAAAGGTAAAATATTGAGGTGATAGTTTCTGCCCACATAAGTAGTCCATGCTTTAAATACTGAATCTCTGATTGTATTTGTCGGGAGGACATGGAGGGTAAGTGCACGCTGTCAGGTGAAGTTAATATGTAGGGGGCATGATGTAGTTTGCAGTCTTTACTGTCTATATCAGTGAATTGCTGTTGAGCTTGCTAGGCATCTGCTTCTATTTGCTGTGATTCCTATTTCTTATAACTTCATATTGGCAGCTGATTATACACTTGCCTGTTTTCGTTTGCAGGCAGTTCTTTTGTGCTTTGTCGTTTTTGAAAGTGAGGTTTATTTTGACATTGCCTCCCAACTTCATTGAAAAATACATTGTTAGCACAACTTGTTTGAATGTAGATCAATAATTAATAAGATCTGAAAATCCTTAGGTGTGGAGGCTTTGGCTGACAGCGACTTCTTGAAACTGTCTCATTGTTCTGAGTTCTGTGCAGATGATTGTTTACAGGTGATGTTTTCTTTTCTTTAAGATGCCACTGGATGTTATAAGAAATGAGTTGTCCAACAGTATCCTGTCCCTGCAACCAGAGCCAGAAATCCCACCAGAACTGCCACCTCCAAGGCCACATGTCCGTTGCTGTTGACTTGTTACTCCATACAGAGTGAAAAATAGGAGTGGGAGGATAAAGAAAGTATCTGTACTACTCTGCACTACAATCATTTGGCAGTTTCTTGTTGCACTTTGTTATTCGAGTCAGAGCTACACACTAACTTGTAAATATGCAAATATGCAATCCTGTGTAGGATTCAACTATATAACATTTAATTATTACCCTTGACCCTCACAATGATGTTTCATTCATTGCCCCAGTGTTATAAATACTGTACAGTTGGTTGAGATTTACCACACTTCCAGTCGAGGAGAAAGGAGAAGTTAAATCTATACCTATTCTTGACATAAATGTTGTAATAGTTCTTGTTATTATAAACAGGCAGGCAGAAGCTCTTCTGGTATGAAGATAAGTATATGGTGCTTTGCTGACTATTTTAAAGACAATTTTTTTTTAAAAACAGAGGACTTTATGTACAAAGCTTCCATAATCAGCATTCTGTTTCATTTTAATGTAGTGAAAACATTTTTGGCTGTAGCATCCTCAGCTGACTGGATTTGTTGAAAAGCTAAGTTTAATTTTTGGCAGCCTTATTTATTTTGTTTAATGCTGAACCCATCGTTTGTGTACTAAGACATCACGTCTGGTGCAAGTTTAAGATTGCGCTGAAATTGCATATATGATTTCCTGCATAAGCATAAACTTAATTGCGAGAATCAATAGGTTTCAATAAAAGAATGGAGATATATTCAAAACTCTATGAGAAGGTATAAAAAGCAATGCTGCTGTCCTAGACAAATTCTTTAAAAAAAAAAAAAAAGAAAGATTTTCCTTTGTTAAGGAATATATATGTGTATTTGTCTGGACATCTGTAGGGCTGGGGGGAGGGCAAATTAAGGTAAAAAAGGTTTTTCTTTCCTAATAGAAGAAATTATTCCCATCAAGCAAATACTGTGTTAGATTTTTGTCTGATAATGAATTTGTGAATTATATCTTTGGTATATCTTTTATTAAAATGCACTGTTTAGTTTAGCTGTGGTAAATCAGTAGTTACATATTTGAATAACTTGGTGTGTCCTGAATGTTGTGGTATTGAAAAGCATTGTGGTCTTTCTAAACTAATGAAGTGCAAATAAAATTTTGTATTTATGAATGACAGTGGAACTGCACCTGTTATTAGAATGGCAAGTATATCAAATCGTGGGTAAAAGGTAAAATTTACAGTATGGAACAACTACTTTTGTTTTAATTTCCTTATTATTTAACTTTCTGTTTGACAGTTCCTCTAGGCCTAGTTAGAAGAGCAGCAAACGTTAATTGTTCACCTTGATGCTTGCTGTCTTGGGATGACCTAGCCCGGCTGATACTTCCAAACAGCATGTGACTACTTGTCATGTTACCTTAGCAGGTGGTCACAAAACCATTAATGACACTGGCAACACAAATATTAACCAGTCTTTTTCACACTACAGCTTCTCTACTTCTCATTCTCTGGTGCTGGAACCCACTTTGTCACTTTTGCCACTCCTCTAGCTGAAACACTGACACTTAACAGTAAGTTGTACCACTGACTTAAGCAGTTTCTCTGTGCTTTATGGAAGGAAAAGAGACGCAAAGAACTGCGAATGTTTTAAAAAGACATTTTTTTAATCCCTTATTTCAGTAAGCAAGCTCTGACATTCTGAATACAATACCATGCAGGTCTTAGCACACTTTGATTTCAATTTACTGATTAAGGAAGCATGGTTGATATTTGTGCTTATGTCTTCTGCCACCTTGTGCCTAAACAGTTTGCTTTTTTAGGTAGTAAACTTACGGTTTACTATCATATTGATAAGATAAAATCAATTTCTAAAGCACTTGTAGGATTTCTGACGATACTGTGGGCAATAGCATGGAAGGAAGAATTATGGAAAAGTGAGTTTTAACATGACAACAATTCTATTTTAGCTGATTTGTTTTTATATGTACTTAGAATCTTGTGATTTTTTTTCTGCAGTTTTTGAATTTAATAAAAATTAAGAAATCTGACTTAGATAAACTTTCTTCTTGTAATTATGTTCTGTTTGTATATAGGTAGATCGGAATTCCATTCTCTTGTACTAAAAAAGACAAATTATTGCATTTGAGAGCCATATTTATTTAAGAATGCTTGAATGTATTTGTTTATTTGTTGGAAATCATAAAAAGTTCAGTAAACCTTTGCTTCAGATCCGTTTTAGTATAACCCTAAAGAGAGTTTTGTCTCCTACTTTGATCTCTGCAACTTCTTATGAGTCGATGTTCATTTATAACTTAACAAGGATTTGCAGCGTGGTATGGAAGCGTGAGTGGAAAAGAAAACAATTCTTACTGTCCTGTTTCCTCATACGGAGTTTCAGCAGTCAAGCCAACCCTTGTTGATCTTTAATGATGGACTATTGGAATGACCTGCACAACCATTGGGAGACCATTGGGGGGGGAGGGGGGAGGGAAGGGAAGCTGATAACTAGGTACAGTTCTAGGTCTGCTCTAACTCATGGTAGCAGATCATCGTTCTTCATAAGCTGTGGTTTGGAATAATCTATTCCCCTTCTTCAGGGTGTTAGTGTGCATTGTTTCCCACTAATAGCGAGCCCAGCACACTTTACCACTTTTATCACTGCACTGGTCAGATGCTGCTGGGACTTTTAGTCCCTGGTAGTTTTTTCATACTACAGAAAAGACACAGCAGTGTCTCTTGGTAAGCAGAAACAAACATGCAAACAAAAAGTGGAAGAAAAAGAATTGTAACATCTGTTCCAAAGTAGTGAAGATTTCTTGACTTTCATGAAATAGCGGTAAGTGGATCCTGGCCATATAATGGTGGTGTTTTGAAACTGATTTCAGTGTGATAAGGATTTAATCCAGTAAGTTCCTGAAGTGGCACGAAGTTTGTAGTATTTCCAGTCAGTATTGTATCTTCTTCCAAAGCTCAAGTTCATCTCTATCAAGAGACTGATGCAGTATTTGGTTGTTTCCATAAAATTTTTAGATCTCCCTATAATGGGCACTCAAGCAGTGGGCTGAGTTAACAGGTCACTTTATGTACTTTATATACCGTGTAGAATAATAGAGGCAATGTGGGAAGGCTGGAAATTTCTCTTTTGTGTAATGGTGAGTCACAGTACAGAAGGATCTGGAAGTTAATGGCTTAGCAGCATGTTGCATCTCTTGTTCACCAGATCTGGCCCTGCAGAACAGATACACAATTGATGTCAACATCCGCTACCTGTAAGGAAGGAGGAGGAGGGTTGGTAGGATAGGAGGCAGCTGAATAGTGGAATGAAAGCAAAAGCCTGGGTATGGTGGTCTGCTAAGGCAAACTTAGGACTGTGTGTTTGTGACCATGCAAGAAACTTCCACGTTCTCTCATTTGTGTCAAATGTTTAACTTATGTCACTGCACTGAAGGGGCAAGAATTTCAGCAGCAAAGGCTTTGCCATTTTATCCTTGTTCGTGAAAGTGATGTTGTAAGCTGATCGTTACTTTAAGTGCTAGATTTAAGCAAGATTGGGAATTAAGTAGGCCCAAGTGTGTGAAGAATTCTTAGTGAATCCAGACGGTAATTGTTACCTGTGGACCAGTGTTATCAGTTACAAAGGCGGTATCCTAACAGGTACAGTGGTCTTGAATAACAGCTCTAAATATTTCGAAGTACCAAGTTCTTATTAGGCTGAAGGGAGCAGTTCTTGGTACTGTGAGTTTTTACAGACTAACCGATGCTCTTTGTAAGGGCAGGCGCACTGATGGAAGTTGTCCATTAGAGGTCACTGAAGCTCCGCCAGTGAAGAAGTCTGAGCCCTGTCCTGCTGGGTTGGCTATCGCTGCTTGCTTTTTTCTGCTGAGCAAAGGCCTCTTGCCCAAACTTCTCTTTCAAAAGCAGCCTCTTACAGTATAAACTAGTGGTGAGTAGCTATGGGCACTGAAAATATGCTCAAAGAAATGTGCTGGTGTGTTGTGTTGATAGCAGGAAATGATTATCTGAATGATAAAAAAAAAAAGAATGTTTTCTTTGTTTACAAAGTTATATATGCTTATATTTCTCTGACAGAAAGGATACTTCTACCTAAACTTCTGCCTAACTTCTAGTGAGCTGTGTGATAGGTGCACTTTGTTTAGTTGCACTTCCAGGGGGCCCAATTCCATAACTTCTTTAAAAACCAAGTACCTGGCTGGATCTTCGCTTCCTAATGGATGTATCAAAATGTACCTCTTCCCCAAGAGGTGATTTACTACTTGTGTTTCTACTAGGATTGATTAATTATTTATTCTTAGCTCTGCCTCTAATATCTGTTCTTTGTGCCGTTACTTGATAAGGTGTTCGCGAGTGAAATCATTTTCTCTTCTGACTCCAACCGCAACGTACATGACTATTTCTGGTTAAAGGTGTTTGTTATTCATTAAAATTACAGAGGGAAAATTTTGTCTTCGAGGTATTTTAGAGGTACAGTTATTACTTCAGGATGCTGTTCTCTCATAGCGGATCGCAGGGTCAATACCATTAAAACAAAATTGTATGTCAGTCTGAGCAAGTGCCAGCCCTAGCAGAAGTCAGCTTCCTGTGGATCCTAGCAGGTAGTTAGGAAGCATTTAGTTCTTACTTTATCTATAATCTTAAGTTTGTATTTACTGAAGATTGTGGTCTCTTAGGTGGAATGCTGTTTGGTATTGGGTATGATTTTTTGATATGAGGGAATTAAGATTCTATTTTAGATTAAAAAGTGTTTTCCTCTAACCCAGAGTTTCTGATTACATTTTCTAAGCACTGCATTTATGAGTTATAAAATCTGAGTGTGTATCTCAGTGTGCTGGCTCTTGCAGTCCTACAGACACCTTTCATAGCTGGCATGAAGTCATGGGTCTGTAAGAGCCAGGTATTACTACAGTAACCAGTCAGTTGTCTTTCTTGGGAACAGTGATGCAAATTCCTAGCTATATGAACACAGACTGTATGGGCTTACACAAGCCTGGGTGAAAAGTGGAAGAGAAGGCAGTAGGGCAACAAAAATGCATTCTCAAACAAACTGTAAAATGACTTTAGGCTACAGATGACCGCGGTCACCTCTCCTTGGAAGAGGTGGCAGCTGCTGATGGTGGAGTTTCCAGTGGTCTGTCAGCAGGGGGACAAAATCCAGACAGCTCTCATAATCACTACGAGGAGAAGATGGAAACATTCATCTGCAGCCAGTGATGACCTATGTGTAAGGGAGTGGCTTTATTTCCTCCAGTATAGTTTTGATTTTTAAGATCTGACAATTGGAAGGGATGGCTCAGGCCTCTTGAACTCAGGCCTCCTTGCGTATAGACAAATGTAAAGTAGAGATGTTGGGTTTTACTGTTTTGTTTGTTATCACCCCCCTGCCACACACACACACACACACACACACACACACACACACACACACACACACACACACACACACGCATGCTGCCGTCCTAAAACCCACACATGCACACTGCCATCCTATAATAGACAAGGCTTAAAAGAAAGTAAAGGTTTTCCCTAACTGCCTAGGGCATCTCTATGTTAGACTTGTGCTGTTCATGAGCTGAGGTATCTTAATAGCACAATGGATTTTTCTTCCAAGAATCGATCAGATTAATTGCTTACCATTGCTTAGATCTGTGTTGATCATCAATATCTGCCATATGCTCTAATTTTACAGAATAAATAGTGTGGAGAAAAGTGCTTCCCTTTGTTTTGAACCTATCATCTGTTAGTTCATTTCATCCCCCATCCTCTTAGTGGAAGAAACATGGAACAGTTGTTTCCTTTCTACCTTTTCTATGTGACTTGTGATTTTTAAGAACTTTTATCAAACATTTCCATCAGTCATTTCCTTTCCAGGCTCAACAAGTCCTAATATCTTAAGTTGTTCCTGTTATTGAAGCCATTTCGTACCTTTAAGCATCCTTACAGCTCTCCTGTGTACATTTTTTTTTATTATTACCATCTTTTTTCAAGGAGGCCAACAATGCATTAAAGCATGTCCTTTCAGCAGAAGCTTACACAATAGCTTTCTGTCATTCAGTCAGTAATTTATCCAGAAGAAGGTTGTTTCTCTTATCCTATGGCATCTTAGTATATCTGAGAGACTTCAGTGAGGGTCATGAGCAAATGGCTTTTGCAAATCCAGGTGGATTTGATGAATTGGATCTCCCTTTTCCTGTGGATAATGATGGCTGGATTTCACATGTACTCATAGATTCCCAGTATCGTTTTATTACGTCATCTTTGGTTGCAGAATATAACAACTACCCAAAATCATTGTCAGTCTAATATCCCTTAGAGATCTCTGCTCAGTGGAATTTGCAGGGAAGTACTGACAGCGTGCATAGTTTCTGCGCTGGATGTTCTCTGTTAGTCCTAAAACTTTGCCTTGTTTCAAACTGTACATATCTTTATTTGACTATTGGTACGTATACTTGCATCTCTAGTGTTATCCCGTGTCCACCCTGTTATCTTCCCAGTCTTGTATTTGTCTAAATCACATCCAGCATGCCCACTTTGAAGGCTTTTGCTATCATACCTTGCCTGTATTTCTATACAGTTACTCTATCGTTATGCATCAGTTCTAAATACTTCCTTCTACATAGAATAACTATCACTACTGACCCTATAAAAATGTGTATACCATGTGGTTAAAATAAGCTAAAGTACACAGATTGGGTAGTAGCTGTGTGATCACTGTTCTGGCAAACAAGCTAAACTGAAGTTTCCAGGCCAAGACAAGCTCAGCCAAAGCCTGCCCAGCTCAGTCATGAGCCTCATAGAACAAAAGCACTTGGGAACTCTGGTCAGTGAATAAAGTGGCCTCAAAAACTAAGAGAAGAAACGTCTGGAAAGCATATCCCAAATTGTGTATGAGATCAGAAATCCAGGAGTGAGAGCTCTTAAGTAGCGTTTTGTATTTACAGGAGCATGTTCTGGTAGCAAAGGAAGAAAGTACCACGTGAAAACTGGAACCAGAAAGATAAACATAAGCTAAGAAAAAAAAATGTGAGAAGAATATGAAGTTGCCTAATAAGTGCACTCAGCTGAACACTGAGAAATTTCTGCAAGCGCCATGAAGAGATATGAAATGTAGCTGTAAGAGACCGGGGTCATCTGCACTTAAATTAGGTCAGGCTTAAAAATGCAAAAGCTCTGTCCAAGGGCCTGGAAAAATATGCACTCATGGCTCAATAGAAGAGGGGGAAATGGAAAATAACAGTGCAGAAAGACAAGTGTACTTCAAACTGAATTTCATTTTACTAACTCCAGTCTTTGTTTGTAATGTCTTGCTGCAATTTGGAGCAAGGTGTACTGTGCTATATAAAATGTGGCCCAGCGTCTTGAATTGCAACTGTAGACAGTGGGGAGAAAAGCAAGAACTGATTCTCTGGTGAAATAGTTCTGCAGAAAAATGCTTTTCAATGCAAAAGTATCATAGGCTGGATGTTAGGAAAAATTATTCTCAGGAAGATAGTGGTGAGGCATTGGAACAGGCTTCCCAAGGAGGTGGTGGAGTCACTGTCCCTGAAGGTGTTCAAGAGCTGTATGGATGTGGCACTGAGGGACATGGTTAGTGGGCATGGTGTGATGGGCTGATGGTTGGACTGGATGACCTTAGAGGACTTTTCCAGCCTTAATGATTCTATAATAAGTAATAGTTGCATGCTATTAGCTGTAACTGTAAACCTAAGCTAATATAATATTGTGCTTATTGCCACCATGTTCCTGTGATTCTGATTACTTGCATCTCGTTAATCCCTGCACGTGCTACTTTGTTCACATTCCTTTTTGCTGTTTTGCTCTGCTGTCTGTCCAAGTACCTTTTTTTTTTAAGCATGTGGTGTTACCCTTTAGCAATATCTAGCATCGGATGGCATTTGCATGTTACTCTCATTCAGTTCAATTACTGACTGTCCACAGGGCAGTAATTACCGTTTCGGGAAGCTAAGGTTAATGAGTAAATTGAGTTTTATGTCTTCCTGGGTCATAAGATACTGGAGTATAGAATGTATTTGGACAGGATAGATTTAAATCATTGCCGTTGTGCCAGGCTGTGTTAGGAGCTCATAAAGGCACTCCTAACGTTTAGGTGTCTGCTGAAACAGAAAATGTTGCTGATAAAAGGACAATGGAGGAGAGATAGCCTGACCAGATAAACCTTAATTTTCCCAGTAAATGGAAACACCATGCAGTGAAGTCAGTAAGACAAAGAGAATTTCAGGTTTTCTGCGCTAACATCAGTTTTTGCCATAGGCTGCCCAACTCCCAATAACTCATAAATAACTTGATTTGAGAGAGAGAAGGCTATCACAGGGTTTTGACTCAGGTGGTAGGCAGCTGTGTCCAGGTGCCTGCCCATCTCTGAAGAGGTGAGAAAGCGGTTACAGAATCACAGAATGGCTGAGGTGGGAAAGGACCTCTGGGTCAATCTCATCCAACCACATTAATGCGAATCTTCTTGGTTTGTTTCAGTAGTTTTTTAAGCTTAAATCACTGGTCCCAGAGGAAGTTCAACATGTTCCAGCTCTGCCATGAGGAGTGAAATGGATTGCTGGCAGTGAGAGGAGGAGGAGGTTCGGCTGCTCTCATGTCTTTCTCAAGGCATTACACCTTCTAATAGAGCACTGAGGTTCACATTTTCCTGTATGGCAAAAGAGTAAATGAAATGAATAGGCAAAGAATGCAAATATGAGTAGGGATGTAGGACAGCCAGTCCTCAGGTCTTAAATGGTTCATACCACGTAGTAATTCAGCTAAGAGCCACATCTGCACTGTTTCTCTTGGGGCATTCAGTGCCTTGTGCTCCCCTTCTTCCTCTCCATCCCCTCAGCTTCCTTTGGGGTAGCTCCAGTGGTGGCTGACCTAAGGGTTCTGGGCCTGTTTCCTTCTTCTTCTGGTGTGCTGCATACAGGGCACATGTGGGCAGCCTCATCTTTGATCTCCCATAAGAGCTCTTCATCAGAAAGCATCTCAGCCATGAGCAGCACCTTGACCTCTCTCCCAAGCCGGTGAGCCGGCATGTCACCTTTCTCATCTAGGTCCGTTGTGTGAAGGAAAAGGCAGGTGGTAGACCACTCTTTCTTTAGGCAGAAGAATTAGTGTTTGAGGAGAAAGCAAAGAGAAAATGGAGAGCGGATACACCGCAGACTGGATTTAGATGAGGGAATGGAAGTGGGGGAGCAACCAGAGTAGAAAGGAGACTAAAGAAGCAAATGTTAATGAGCTGCTGGAAGAGGAAATTGTGCTTGTTAGTATTAAGCCAGCGCTGTCAGGTTGTCAGAGTGCGTGGTGGTGATACCTACCTTGTCAGTGCTTGCTGAGCTGAGCCGAGCTCCTGGTGTGCCCCTATGAGCCACCAGAGCAGCATCCTGCCAGTCAGAAACAGGGCAGCTGGGCACCGCAGCAGCTGCACACAGGCTTAATATTAAAGAATGTACTCTAGGTCTTGGCAACAAAATTATTAGCGTCTGACTGGAAGAATTTTTCAACCAGAATCCTTCTGTACGTACTTCAGTCATTTCTAAAATATGTATGTAGAGCAAAATCTCTTAGCATTGCAGTGTTTGACTTCATTTCCCATCTGCTACACAGCGCAGTAGTACCAAAAGAGAGATGGATTTTCTGCATGGGATAAACCTACATAATGCCATTACATTATACCTTCTTATTCTTCCCCTCTGGATGCACGAACACCTAAATATAAGTAAAATGCTTTGAAAATGATGACAGTAATCAGAAGGGCCATGTCCTTGACCATTCATCTCTGGCAGAGACATAAGGAATTCCTCAAATTTGTTCTCTCACCCTTTTCTTTCTTAATTTCCAGATAATATTGCTTATATTTCACAATTCTTTTCCTTCAATCAGGTGATGGTGCTCTTTCTTGATGAATAGGAGTTATTTTCAGAGAACTGTAGAATCATAGAACACTTTGGGTTGAAAGGGGTCTTAAAGCCCATCTAGTCCCAACTCCCTGTCACAAGCAGGGCTGCTACCCACCAGATCCTCAGCTGCCCTGGGCAACCTCTTCCACTGCTTCACCACCCTCCAAGTAAAGAATTTCCCCCTGACATCTAACCTAAATCTCCCCTCTTTTAGTTAAAGCCATTCCCCATTGTCTTATCACTATCTGCCCATGTAAAAGGTCAGTTTCCCCCTGTTTATAAGCTCCCTTTTATTATTATTTGTTAATATCGTTAATATTTCCATAGCCCAGATGGATAATTCTAAGAGAATGACTACATGAGTGCTTGCAGCTGTGGTCAAAACATAGTACAGCCAAACACTGTCATGAGTATATGTGACACACCCAAAACTCAGTTCCAAACAGTGTTGGGGTTGCATTTTAAGAGCTCATTTAAGTTCTTAGACTTCTCTCCATGAGAACCAAAATCCTTGTTGTTGCATGATTAGCCAAGACCCAGCGGACACCCACTGAAGCTATGGGTAGAGATCTGGGTTCACAACCTTGGTAACCGTTCTCTCTTCTTGATGAAAGCAGAATGGATTGGAATTGTGATTCTGAACCTGCATGATAACTTTTTAATAATAAGGTTTTCTTTTTCTCATTATAGACACAAATTTCAGATGCAGGGTTCTGGTGTATCCAGAGCTCTTTCCAAAGCTACCTCTGATAATATTTGCTCGTGATTCTAGTCTTGAAGAGACTGTAATTTCTTTCTCACATTTCGAAAGGTTAATCTCATTAGCAGTAAGAGGTCACATCATGTGGTTAAAAAAAAAAACAGTAACATACGTCTAAATTTCCTGTGTGTGAGCAGTGAAAAAATGAAAGGAATGATAAGGAGTCGTCGTATCACATACTTACCTCATTGAAATCTGGATGCTTAAATTAGGTTTCTACACCACGTCATTCTCAGGAGTCATCATCTCTTTCACTGGTAGGAAAGTCAAGAGAAATTGTGCTCCTAATTTACGTAGCAAAATATTTGTGTTTGATTACTTATCAAATACCTTTTAAGTTGCTGCGAATCTCTCTCCTTCTTCCCAGTCTTCAACTTCTTAAGCTGCTAACAAACTGACACTGCTGAACTTTCAGAAGCGCATGAGCATTGACCTCTAATAGCGAACGACAGAGCCAAAAGGGACCTGAACTCTCACCTGACCTGAACTATGAGACCTTTATGAACAGAACAGTACGCTCATTTAATAAATGGGCTGAAGGACCAAAGAAAGCATGGTTTTGAAGATCTTACCACAGGCGATCAAATGGTGGTGGAGCCAACAGTGTATTTCATGGAGCAAAGGCACGATTCCAGCAGAGCCAGGCAGGCAATTGCTGTCACAGGAAGGACAGCTGCGCCTGTGGCCCTTTCCAGCAAGGGACCCTGTGCTGCTGCAGTTCCCCTGCTGCTGGCTTTGGCAGCCCAAAGGTCACAGAGACCTTTAATCTGTATCTAGGTAGATGAAAGCCCCAGCAAGTACACCTAGCCATGCTATAATGGCAACTTTGATTACAGCTTAGGTATTTCATGAAATAGAAGATCTCGAGAGCCGAGGTCGGGATGTGATTATACAAATTACAGGCATTCCTAAAAGCACCAACGAAAACAAAAACAAACACAGAACGAAAAGCCCATTGATTACTCTGTTTTAATCCTGATGACCAGCTATGTCAGAACATTTGCCAGGAGCCACTGCAGCCTCATCCTCAAGTAAAGGAAGCACAGCCTGGTGGAATCTCACGTTTGGTGAGTGGGCAGGAGGCATCAGAAACCTCCACGGATGAGGACAGAGGTAAGGAATGTGGTGCTGGCCTTGCTGCTTCTCCTTTGGCAAATAGCTAGCTCTCAAAAAGCATAATTAAGTTTCTGTCATTACAATGTGATTTCCATTTGCTCCCTTAGGTTTAAAAATAGTGAAACAATTTCAGCAATTGATTACACTCTCAACTAAATTACGTCGCAGAGGAATTAAGGGTTGCTTCTCTTGTGTCACCCAGTAACAAAATGTCCTTTTCCTCTTGCCCTTGCAGCAGGACGCTGCTGCCGTCTCCCTGCCTGTGGCACTGGTGGTCAGGGTAAGTTCTCTGTCGCTTTTTCGTTCATATACCGTCTGGAGCCTTTAGGCCTGTTTTTACCCATGGGCCTGTCGTTCCTTGCTCGCATGGTCTTGTGAAATGGGAACTGCTTGGCCTTTACGAGCATCTTTCACAGTGCTTTATGTTGGCTGGCTCCAGTGGAAATCCTCTAGATTTACATGACTGGGAACTGAGGCAGACTTGGGGGTTATGTGGGTTATAGACTGCTCCAGTGTATGTGGGCAGTGTTCTCTGACTCAAAATATCTTTGTCGCGGGAAAAAAATATATATATATAAAAATAATCCTTTTTATTTTCCATTCACAGACATCATCTCTTTAACGTTGCCCTATATTTCTCTTAGAGCAGTTTACTGCATGAGTTGATATTAGATGTATCAGATATCGGCATAAAAAGACTATTGTCTGCAGTGAAGGCCAAGCATGATGAACGTGCACGTTCTATCGCTACGTACTAATTGGGCGTCTTTGTGATTAAATACTCCCTAATTCAGAAGCGTATCACCTGCTCTCGATATGACAGCAGTAATAACGTATCTGTGCTGTGATTCTGGCATAGTTTTAGCTCTTCCACAGAATTTGAATAGGGACCATATATTGCAGTTAGCTTAGGCTTTGGGCTCCAGCAGCTCTCTGTGAATAACGAAGAGGAAGCGACGATTTGCTCAGCTGGTGGAGCTGACTGCAAGGCATTACAAAGGAGGTTAGGAAAGGAATAGAGCTGCACAAAATGGGTTAGAGGTATAATAGTAATAACAGTATCAAACTGCATAACAAAAATGTTTGCGTTCGACTGAATATGTAATGGACGGCACAGTGATGTCCACGGCTTTATGTTCTTCTGTTTTAATGATCTCTACCACAGCTTGAGGCCCTTTGTCTCGTCCCCTTCTCCTGACATCAGCTGGAAGAGACGGAGATTAAAACAAGGGTAATTTCCCCATGGTCGTTGCTTGGCACCGTTTCTGCTTTGTTCAGCAGTGAGCTGAAGTTTAAAGGATGAAGTGCTGTCACTCAAACTGATTTCCCCCCACACCCTTCCTTAGCGGGGTTAACCACTTGGCTGGTCACCAAGGGAACGGTGGCTCTCCTGCCCATCCCATTGCCATCCTACAGCCTCACTTGGGGCATGTCACCGTAATCTCATTAGGAGGTTGGATTCACCATTGAAGCTTGAATTCCCATAACAGGAGGGGAGTGGGCTAATGCAATTAAGCAAATTAGAGTTTGGATCCACTGCACGATATTTATCCAATGTCATCAGAAAAGACTAGCTGGTTTTCTTGCTCTGATAGAAATATTAGCTACAACGAAATACCCCAATCCACTTTCCCTTGTGTCGCATTCATACTGTAGACTGCTGTCTGCCATAAGGGTCTCTGCAAGTTGAAAGGTAATTACTCCCCGACTGAAATCCTGAATTGTCTCCCCCTCTTTTTCACAAGACTCCCATCACGGTGGTTCCAATTATTGATCTCAGCTGTGTAACATTTGCAGTGTTTAAGGTAAAGTAGGTAAAAGAAGAGCTCCAGAGACTTTTCACAGTAATTAGTTACAGTGATTTCATATCCAGGTGGTGTTTTGGTTTCTCCTCACTTATGGTAGGTCACAGTGGGCACCAGATCAGAACAAAACTCCCACTGATTTTAAAGCTACTTTGATGCAAAGTGCTTTATAAGTGCTACGAATTACTGTTTTAAAGTATGCTGACTTTTCTGGAGATAACTCGGGCGTGCATAGTAATTCTCTGGAAATGTAGATTATTACATGCCTAAGATTGAGTTTTCTGCCTTTAGTCAAGAGGTTTTGAGGCTAATCCGGTTCTCTCCTCTCGCCAAGTAAACAAAGCAGCAAAGCGAACCACAGCAAGAATCGGGAACTATAAATCTTTAAGCAACATCCCAGCATGTGAGTTCCAAAGGCAGCACATCTCCCTGGCAGCCTGGGAAGTGCTGGGGACAGTGTTACCCTCCTACAGATGCATCTCTTCCTGGGAAGGCGGACAACTGAGTGGAGGACCCGGGAACCTCTTACACGTATCAGTAGCTGAGTGCACGGGAGGTGGATGGTTGCTCCCAGTAAGAGAGGCAGCAACACTGAGTGTGCTGCCACTGCTGTTCTCTCAAATAAATCCCAGCCTGCCACTGGACACTGCAGGCAGAAGGGCTGAGAAGATGGCTTATTGCTAAATAAGGTCATTGGTTATAAGCTCCGTTTCATAAAAAACATGGTCTCCATCCTAAGCTGCTTACAAAATAGACATATATTATGTAGACAGCATGCTTAGTCCCTAAGGATAATGTAATCTTAGCAGTTTTGCCCAAAAACAAGTGACTTCAAGGCTGAGTCAGTACTGAGAATGTCTGTCACAAACTTAAACATAGAATGTAGTGCAGATAATGCTGTGTTTACTTGAAAGTCATCAAGAAGGTATTTCAGTGTCCACAAACTCCCAGCACATGAGAGCTGAAGTGGTAGAGGAGTGAAATCTGAGTGTGCTGGAGCAGAAGAGACATGACCAAGGCTCACGGAGTGAGCTCGCCACTGTGGTGACAATAGCCATACTGTTTGGATTAAAGTGTTTTAGTATTTATGGTATCAGATTAGATAAAGACACACCAAAAATAAAAGGGTGAGATTAATGTTCTAAAATATCTTTTTCCCTCCCAATACCATTACAAAATGGAAATAAGGGACGAATTATTTCCCATGTAAGTTCTTACATAACATCAGTATAAAGTAGCCACGTTTTGCCTGTTTATTTTTTTCCTTTTATCATGTTCAGATTTAAACGCAGCCTTAATCCTGTATATCCTGCTTCGAAAAGCTTAGATCTGTAATGTGTTGTGCAGCAGTCTTTAAAAGGCGTTATCCATTAAAAAGTGTGTGGTAGCCTTAAGTTAACAATGCAGATTTCAATCCTTGATTTTGTACTTGATAGTTTCGCTTGGATAATTTTCTTCATTTCAGACAAAGTAGAAACAGTGAAGGCTGATTAAGGAAAAATGAAGAAAAAATAAGAAAGAAAGAAACAACCCATCATTTATTATCTTATTAGGTTAAATATGAAGTAGTAATACAGTTTTATGGGCAAATTCACAAAAACACTGAACAGTATAAAATAAAGCACACCAACAGGCTGCCCAGAGAGGCTGTGGATGCTCCGTCGCTGGAGGTGTTTGTGATCAGGTTGGATGGGGCCCTGGGCAGCCTGGTCGAGTACCAGATCTGGAGGTTGGTGGCAGGGGGGTCGGAATTTGGTGATCCTTGGGGTCCCTTCCAACCCAAGCCATTCTATGATTCTATGATCCCATAATGGCAAGTTAAATCCTATGAATTTCTCCTGTATTCAGAATATTTATCATGCAGGGGGTGGGTGTGACTTGCTCTGGAGGAGGTGGGGTAGGAGAGCATGGCCCACCCCATGCTCAGGTGCTCTGGATACCAAGGCGCGCTCCTTGCTTCACCCAACAAGGTGCAACAAGTGCACAGAGCAGTAGTTACCATTTCCCCCCTCCTTCCCTGTTCTCTTTCTGATGGTCTGTTTCAAGAGAGCAGTGAGCTGGCCCAAAGGGCAAAGCTGATTTTGATACTCTGGATGAGCAGGAGATGAAGAAAGGCACAGGCATGCTTAAGGGAAAGAGCAGTAAAAGAGAAATATAATGCCAGAAGTGAGCCTGCCTTTCTGTGCTCTGGGTGTAGGTTTCTGCCATGCAGTCACGTAAGCACAGTGGGTGTTTGCTTAGTCTGAAGGATCTGTTCGTATCTTTATAATCTCTTCTGGAGCTTGTTAGAACAGTGCCTAGCTTGAGATGATGAACGCTTTTCTTGAATGGAGAAAGTATGGGGTACAGAATCTATAATTAAAGCAACTAAAGAGAGCCGTAAAGTTACAAATGATGATAAGCTTAAAAATAATTAGTGACAAGTACCAATTTAATAGATGTTTAAAAGATCTTCTTCCTGCTTCAAAGGAGACGTGTTACAAAGAAGAATGCACATCTCTGGAACGTGCCACTGCATATTCCCTGTACAAAAGTCCAAAAGAAGTGAGGACACGACCTGTTGTGTGGCAGAAGCACTGCGAGATCATAATACGTAGCTGCTGGTGGACAGAAAGAAGGATGAGTCAGGTGTGCATTATTTCCACTCGGAGAGGGCTGTCATACGGGTGTGCCACTGCCTGCTGCTGAAGGAAAGTGTCCCAGTTTTCAATATGAGCACTTGGTCTGAATAATCGCACGTGGCTTTTATTGAGGAGAAGTAACACTGATCCCCGTAGGAAAGGCAGAAGTGACTAACACTGAAACAGAAGAGGGGAAAAAAGGATACAAATAACAGACCTTTACAGTTCCACTCCGGGGAAGGCTCTAGTTATGATACGAATGATACATTTGTGTGTCTGTGACAGTGAATTAAAAATGTGAGGGATAAGCTTGCTGTTGAAATGAGACTGCACTGCAGTGCTGCTCATTAGCTCCCACATGAAGCTGGCAGTCCTCCGAACAACCTTGCTTACCCCTAAAGGGGTGAGTGGCTTCTTCACCAGTTAACACTGGAAGCAGAGGGGCCTCCCGGAACATGTGGTGTGGATTTGGCAGTGTGAGCAAACTGTCCTAAGGCAGGCAGCAGGTATCGCACATGGCCGTGTGTCTCACAGAATCACAGGGGTTGGAAGAGACCTTGAGAGATCATCAAGACCAACCCCATGGCTGAGGCAAGTTCTCTACAGTAGGTCACACAGGCAGGTGTCCAGATGAGTCTTAAATATCTGCATAGAAAGAGACTCTACAACCTCTCTGGGCAGCCTGTTCTAGTGCTCTGTCACCATGTTTGTATGGAACTTCCTATATTCAAGTTTTAGGCCGTTACTTCCTCCTCCCTCCCCTCTTCCTGGCTCCTTTTTGTCTACTGGGAAAAGTACAGGTAGGCAGATAATGCAAGTCATTGGCAAGCTATACTGATGTTACCAGTGAAATGAGGAAAGGTTGAGCCAGTTTTCCTCTGCAGACTGCTCTCAGTTAATGTGCTCATCAGCCCCAATGGCCGGCTTTTTAGATGCTCCTGATCAGCTGTTTCCTTTCTTTTAGCCCACAGAATAGTTCCTTTTCAAAGCAAACTAAAGTTGCCCTCTTATCTTCGGGAATCTCTCTCGGCCATCCTGATAAAATGGCAATGCTAAAGAAGTTCCAGCCATAAAGGACTGCCCATTTGGGGCCTAAAAACTCCTTGGGCTTCTCTGCAGCCTTTCTATGAATTTCTTTCAAAAACACTGTTTTTTTTTTTGCCAGGATCAGTTCCGCATTTACTCGTGTATAATTTTCTAAGCTTTGTTTTGTATTTGTTAGCTTAGTCTTCCTGAGAACTGCTAAGCTCCAGTGCAGAGGATATATCATTCCTTAAATTTAAAAAATTCTGTTGAGAGCCCTCTTGTACAAAACAGCAGAGGAAAGGCTGATCCATGTTCTACGTCTTGCCATTACTTGTTCTACTCAGTCACATGTTTCTCTTCTACTGTCCTTGATGCAGCTATCTCTGAATCTTTACAAATCTCTACCATATTTAATTAACACATAAATGAAGGATGCTCTAGGGTTGAGGGCACGGAAATCACTTTGTGTTGCTGTTTCCAAATGCCACTGACCTGGAATTAGGAGTTAGGGCACATGTTTTGAGGTGAAATCCAGGCTGGATGTGGCTCTGGGCAGCCCGGTCTGGTGGTTGGCGACCCTGCACATAGCAGGGGGATTGAAACTCGATGATCACTGTGGTCCTTTTCAACCCAGGCCGTTGTGTGATTCTACGATTCTATGAAATGGACAGGACTTGCCATAAGCAGTTTGTGAATTGAGAATTATTCATAACCACTGTGTTAGGAGTAAACAAAACAAATAATGAATTTTGGAAAACCATGAATAGATCTAGGGCAGTCTGCAAACGTATACAGACGCAAAATATGCTGAGTGCATTTTATAAACAATTATCCACTCAGCTCTAGTCCCCAGTCTTGCATGGGTCTAAATTTAATTTACCACAAAATTGTCTATTACCTAATTTTATTAAGATCTTCCTAGAGCCTGTCATAGTCATGAGCCCCCAGAATAACATTTTGCTATCAGCCAATGTGGTGCATGGGGACATTCACTTCCTCTTCTAAATTGTTAATAAATAGGTTGTAAATGCCAATTATATTGTGATAACCCTTGACGAATTCAGCAATTAACCGCTTTCCATTTTGTCAGTTATTCCCACATACTTCTCACCTTGTGGTGAGTTTTCAGCTCGTTGCAAGATTAATTTGTCCAGAGAAGCTGTGGTGCCCCGTCTCTGGAGGCGCTCAAGGCCAGGTTGGATGGGGCCCTGGGCAGCTGAGGTGGGGGGTGGCAGCCTTGCCCATGGCACGGGGTGGTGCTGGGTGGGCTTTGAGGTCCCTTCCAACCCAAACCATTCTGTGGTTCTGTGATTCATTCATAGAATAAGGTTGGTTGTTCTGTGAAAGTGTCACCAAACTCAATTTGTTATTTTTAATGAATGCCTACACCACTGCTGTATCACCCTCTGCACGCTCCAGGCATGGTAGCTGGTGTGTGATTGCATCTCTGTGCACATGTCCCCACTTGGCAGAGATCTTCCTCTTCATCCTTTCCTCTGCTCCTCCAGTCTGGTCCTGGCAGCTCCAGGTTGTGCCACTTCAGTCACTGGATGTGCCTTCCTGCTCTGCTCCCTGCACCACAGGGCTCCAGGCCAGCACCCCCACCTCATTCCTACCACCAGGCAGGGAGGTGTGAGCAAAGCACCCAGCTCCTCAGACCCTTGGTGGGCAGGGCTACATGAAACCTGGGGACAGACAGCCTGGTAAGGCTGGGAGAGAGGCCAGAAAAGTGAATTCTGGTGCCATCTTTCTCCAGCTGAGGGGTTGGCGTGAGAGCCTCATCCTCTCAGCTACCACAGCCATCATGGCCCTGGGCAGTCTGATCTAGTGCCTGAATTAGGGGTTGGAAGCCCTTGCCGTGGCAGGAAGCTGGAACTAGATGATCACTGAGGTCCCTTTCAACCCAAGCCATTCTACAATTCTAATTCTACTTGTGGTGACTTCTCTACGCCTTTGTATTTTGACTGTGCCTCCATCTTGTCCTGCAGTCAGTGGTCTACTTTCCAAACGTCCCTCTGGCACGTGGAAATCAGCCTCACTTGCTTATACTCTGCATCAAGATAATGCATTCCTACTCACCGCCTTCTGTTCCTTCCAGGCCTTTGGGTTTTGATCCTTAGGTACTGACAGATGGATGAGAGTGTGCATGTTCTTTCAAATTCAGTGGCTGCACAACTCATTGCAGAGCTCGCTCAGACGAGTGTAAGCTGTGGGAGCTAACTTTGTGCTTGCCTCAAGGGTGCTGTGCAGTCAAGAGCTTGGAGGTCCCACAGTGAGGTGCCCCAAACTTGGATGAATGAGTTGAATAGAAATGGTGTGTGGAAGTACTGCCAGGGAAGCAGACTTTATTAACCGAAGTTAACTCCTGCTTTGAAGGAACTAACACTACTTCAGTGCCAGAGGTCCTAAAGGTTTAGGATCAATTGAAGGTAGATGGACTGGAATCACTGCAAAGAGGCAAAACAAAGAATGCAGCATATCTGTTTCTGCTGTGGACAACCTCCCTCATCAGGGTCAGAAAAGAAATAGTTGACAAGGTGCTAGGGGTAGGAGGAAATGAGACAGTGGGAGCAAAGCTCTGTGGAAAAATACTGATGTTTTAACAGCTAAATTCGGCACAAACATATCTAGGAAGCTAATCCTATTGGATGTTTGCTCTATTTGGACATTGGTTAGTTATCAGAGGTGTGTGTGTGTAGAATGTGGTATTTTCTGCAGCCTTCTTTAGCCAACTGTACTGTAGGGGTGTATAATTCATAATCTTCTAAGAACGATGTTGTGCTCATTGTAAGGTGGCGCAATTCTTGCAGAACATACAAATTAATAACACTGCCAACCAATAGCTTATTAGTCTGACTCCTCAGCTTTTAAGATACGTTTCGTAGTTCTGTGAAATATTTCTGGTGTTGAGGCAGTATTAGACTACAATTTACAAACAGTATACGTAGTAATGCATATCAGTTGCAACAACCAGAACCCATGGAAAGCACCTGTCTTCAGTAAGTAACGAGCATATGACTTCTCTAGATCGAAAGTCTTGATCTAATAGAGGTAGCAAAAACAAAAACCCCAATAAGCAGCAAAGTACGTAAGGGTTGACCAGGAATAGCAGAAGCCGTCGACTCCACACTGAAAGACACTTGATGAAATGCAATAAATCATCCCTTCAAAGTTAAGAAGCTGGAAAATGAGCAGTATGCAGTGGTGTGCTTCTTGACCATGCAGATTCTAGGCGCTCGTACCTGCAGTGGTGAGTTGATGATAAATTGTAAAGCGTCCGTGTGGGTGTTTGATGAGGGCACAGGCGGTGTGTGGGAAGGAAAAAGCACCTATCTGTGAATAGTGAAAAGCGCACATTTCACTTCCTTAGTGCTGAACTCCATATGCTCTTGTAGGATGAGATATGGTCTTCTTCATGCTTGCGATTCAGAGATGCTTTTAGAAGGGCTTCATCCATGGGACCCAGTGTGGGCACCTACAGGGAAAAAGCAGTGGTTGTCCTTGGAGCTTTACAAACAAAATGGTCCAAAATGGACCAACAAGGCTAGAAGCTGGGCTGGGCGATGGGTTGTAGGGGAATCAGTTTTGGATGGAGGTGCTTAAATTCTGCCTGAGCCCTTCTTCTGGTGCTGAAAGTCCCTTATAGGAGCTCTTCATGCAACTATTTCCATTCCCCATTGAATTCTGGCAATCAGTAATATTTTAACAGCAAAGAGCTAAGGCCTTTATTAGCAAGATGTTGTGCAAGTAGGGAACAAGCAGCCACAACCGCAATGTGACTCTGGGGACCAGGAATAAAGCTTCAAAAAAGGTCTTCAGGGCTTTGAATCCCCCAAGGAGTGATGGCAGTTGAGGGAAGAGACTGAAAAAAACCATAATAATCGTGAACTTTAAATGTCACACATCGGAGCTACGCATGGGTTTGTTGTGAATGTGTTACTGTAGCACCTGCTGGCCCTGGTGAGGATTCCTCTGGGATGCATAATCACAGAGCACACTGTGGCCAAGAGGAAATTACAGCTCGTGATCCGCAATATATGAAGGGGGAATAATGACAGACTTGGACAGGTGAATGCTGTTTTATCCATATGGACGGGCTGCACGGACGTGTTTGTGTCTTTGTTTCCTATTTGTGTTGGTTCTACAAACATCAGCACTCTCTCGCAGCTCCGAGTCCAGCCATTAAAGTTGGCTGTTCCGAGGGTGTCATCGAGGTACCCTGAAATAGGGATTTGAAATAGGAGAAAATAACAGCTTAGGCTCGGGCTACCATAAGCTGAGGGTGGGCTGAGGGGCACATTTACATTTAGATTGAGCCTCTTCACATCTTCTCCGAGTAATTGTAAACTCTCTTCTGCCTCAGCCCTGGAAAGGAATCTCAGGAGCTCTGCACTGCCAAACTACGCCTTGCAGTTTGTACAGCATGTGGTACCTAAGCCAGGCAGTCAGGCTTAGCATCTACTTTTTGTAATTATTTGTGCAAATACAGCTCGGTTATCAAATGTCTGCATTAATCGGACAAAGGGTATCGGCACTGCCAAAATAAATCTGTTGTACAAGTGTTATGTCTGATTATGTGTGTTATTCAACCAACACCCCGGCGTGCTATTATGCTGAGAGCCACACAAGCATGTATGAAACCGTTCCCCCACCAGGGAGTGTATGACTAATTTACGATAAGAGACAACAATTGGACATTACAAGCAAATAAAAAGAATAGGAGAGGAGAACGAGAGTGAGCAGGGCAGTTGGTGCCTGCGTGTTCCTGTGAGAACCATTAGAGAGCCTGAAGTAAAGGAGAAAAATTATTTGATATAAATAAATGTGAAATGTGATAGCAGCAATCCTTACCGGGCATTTGCCCAGCCCAGTGGAGATTTCTGTGGCATGTACTTAGCTTTCAAGATGGGGTCCTATTCTTGCTCAGACGTTTATGGGGATATCTGCTCTCCGGTCCCTATAGAATCATACAATCATCCGGTCCAACCACCGAACCATCCCCACCATGCGCACTGACCACGTCCCTCAGTGCCACATCCCCACGGTTCTTGAACACCTCCAGGGATGGTGACCCCACCACCTCCCTGGGCAGCCTGTGCCACTGCCTCACCACTATTTTGGAGCGGAATTTTTTCCTAATATCCAACCCAATAGCAACAACAACAAGAAGTAGCATTGAGGTATTTGCAGATTTGCAGGGTAAGTGAGGCAAACAGGACTCCATCCGGCACTCAGGAAGTAACCCAGGTTACTTCCCCCAGCCGATCCCCAGCCTTTCATGCACACCTTTCCCCACCTCCCTAATTCTTTCCCCTCCAGTGCAAATAATTCAGGCACTGTCTCTCAGCTATTGTATGTGGAAAAGTGGCTTATCTCGAGCCACGCTTTTCCCTTTCATTTTCCTTTTGAACTGAAGTGTTACAGTCATGGAGCAACCGGGTCAAAACATAGCACCTGTAAATTATTACTGTGCAGTTGCCCTTTCATCACAAGGCTACAACACATTGCAGAGCCAAATGGGGAGGCTGGGGTGATGGTCTGCTCCTACGAGTTGTAACATCCCAAGGGAGAGACGCAGCACATGAGAGCAAAACTTTCTGATAGCTATCATCTAGGGCAACGTCCATAATATTTCATATTTCCATAATAGTTCATATTTCCGTAATAACATGTGTTAGGATGAAATACAACTGGCAGGTTGGAAAAGACCGGTAAGATCATGTAGCCCAACTGTTAGCCCTTCACCGTGCCCACTAACCGTGTCCCTTAGCGCAACATGTACACGTTTCTTGAACCAACTCCAGGGACGGTGATGCCATCACCTCCCCGGGCAGCCTGTGCCACTGCCTCACTGCTCCTTCTGAGAGGACATTTTTGCTAATATCCAACCTGAGTGTCCAATGGTGCAACTTCAGGCCGTTACCTCTCGTCCTGTCGCTGTTACCCGGGAGAAGAGGCCAACCCCCACCTCACCACAACCTCTGTTCAGGAAGATGTAGAGAGCAATAAGCTCTGAGCCTCCTCTTCTCCAGCCTGAACAGTCCCAGCTCCCTCAGCTGCTCCCCATAAGACCCGTGCTCCGGACACTTCACAGTTTCATTGCCCTTCTCTGGACACGCTCCAGGGCCCAGACGTCTTTCTTGCCGTCAGGGGCCCAAAAGTGAACGCAGCACTCGAGGTGCGGCCTCACCAGAGCTGAGTACAGAGGGAGTTCGCTGCCTTTTCCCCTCCCTAGGGCATTCCGTGCGCATTTTTAAGGGACTTTGCTCCCGGTACCCCGCTGGCTGCACACCGGCGATACCTGTTGCATCAGTAACACGCAGCAGCAGCAGCAGCGGTGCCGCTCTCCAGCGGCAGAAACCGGGAATTATCTCGGGAAACCCGTGCGGCTGGCGGCGGATCACCGAGCAGCCCCGACCTTCGGAGCCCCCCCGGTGCCCGGACCCCGTTTGCCAGCGAAGCGCGGCGCCGTCCGGAAACACCGCCCCGGGCGGAGCGCTGCGCCCCGCGGGAGGGCAGCGGCGGGGGGGTGGGGGGGGGGGGCGGAGCGGGCGGACACCGCGCGCGGGCGGGGAGCGGCTCTGCCCGAGCGGCCGCAGCTCCGCGCGGCTATTTCTGGAGCGGGGCGGGGGCGGCCGCGCCGGGGCTGCGGGCTGCGCTCGGAGGAAAGGGGTTCGGGCGGCATCGGGCTGAGCTGGGAGGAGGGAGAAGAGGAGGAGGAGGAGGAGACGGCTACCGCCGAGGGATTTGGGTTCGTTTCATAGAAACAAATCAGTGCTCGGGAGAGAGAGGCGAGGAGGAGGAGAAAGGAGGAGGAGAAGGAGGAGGAGGTAGGGGGGGGAGGGCAGGAAGAGGGGGATCGAGCGAGGAAAGTGTGAGGGCTGTGGCAGGGAGCAGCAGAAGTGATGAGAAAGCGAGCGGGGAGGCTGCAGGAGGCTGCCCGAGCCGCCGCCGCGCTGCGCAGCCCCCGCCGCCGGCAGCCCCCATGGAGGCGCTGAACGGGGCCGGCGAGGCGCTGCGCCCGCCGCCCGCCCACCTCCACCCGCACGCAGAGAAGAAGCGGCCGCACCGCGCCCCGTCGCCCGCCAGACCCTTCCTCAAGGACCTGCACGCCCGCGCCGCCGCCAAGCCGCCGCCCGCGCCTCCCAAATCCCCCGCGCTGCCCGGCCGCCCCCCGCCGCAGCCGTCCTCGCCGCAGCCCGGCGCCCACCCGTCGCCCGCGGGGCCGCTCTCCGCGCCGGGCCGCCTCTCCCGCCGCCCCGCCGCCCCGGGGGCCAAGGCCGCTCCCGCCGCCGCCGCCAGAGCGGGCGTCAAGGCCGCCCCCTGCGCCAAGCGGGCGCCCCGCGGGCCGGAGCCGGCTCCCTGCGGCCGCGGCGGGGGACGGCAGCCCGGCGGCGGCGAGGCGGCCCCGTCGCCCGGCAAGGGCAGGAAGGCGAAGCGGGGCGGCGCGGCGGGAGGAGGAGGCCATGCGGCGGCGGCGGCGGCGGCGCTGGCCCGCGTCGGGCACACGGACAGCAGCTCCGACCTCTCCGACTGCCCCTCCGAGCCGCTGTCCGACGAGCAGCGCCCGGCCCCGGCCGCCAGCAGCGACGCCGAGTCCGGCACCGGCTCCAGCGACCGCGAGCCGCCCCGCTCCGTCCACGTCTCCGGGCGCGGAGCGCCGCCGCCGCTCGCCGGTCCTCGCGGGGAGCCCACGGCCCCGGGCGCGGGGAGAGCGCCGAGCCGCGGGGAGCAGCGGGCGGCCCCGGAGGAGCTGCAGCGGGAGGTGGAGGAGCTGCGCTCGGAGAACGAATACCTCAAGGTGAGCGCTGCGGGGAGCGGCCCCGGGGCCGGGGGCCGTGGCGAGGTGCGAAGGGCGGAGGAGGGGCGGGGGCGGTTTCGGGGCGCTCTGTAGGGGAGGTGGGGGGAAGGCCGGGGCAACGCGTACTGCGCCGGTGCCGCGCCGGTTGTTGCGATGGCTCGGCGCTACCCGGACTCTGTCAAACGCTCCGAGCGCTCCAGCGGTCAGCGAACCCTGGCTTTCCAGGAACTGTTTTCCTCAAGATCGCCTTTTAAAATACGCCTGAGCAAGACGTTTCCCCCTCTGATGGGGAGAGGACGACGGCGCTCTGTGCGACTTAGCGCCCAAAGTCCTCCGGCTGCGCGCCGCCGCCGGGATAACGGCGGCAGAGCCGAGCGCCGCGGCTGCGGGAGCGCAGCGGGCAGAGCCGCTCCCCGGCCGGGACAGCCGAGCGCGGGCATGCCCCGAGTGCGCTGCCCCGAGGGAGCCTTTCGCTTAGAACATGATCTTTTGGCACGGCGGGAGGCCGCGTCCGTAAAGATCTATAAATAAACGAACTCGCATCATCCCGTAACCGCGGCTACCCCTACGGTGCGAGCCTGCTGCGCTGCCGGTGGGCACGGCGTTGGCTCGGCGAGTTGTGCTCAGGCGATGTGCAGCCGTGGGAGGGAGGAGAAAGGAGGGCGGCGGTGCGCGCTGCTCTCTGCTTGAGGGCTTTGGGCCGAGGGACGGTGCTCGGCACGGCGGGAGGTGAACGGTGCGAGTGATGCCGCGGGGTTGTTGCCCGGGGCTGGCGATGCTCGGTGAGATGGGAAGAGGAGCGAGCAATGATGCAGCAGAATTTTCAGGTGGCACGAAGTTTTGTTTTTTTCGGCCTGAAGTTCTGCCCGCTCTTTGCCGGAGTTGATGTCGGCAGAGGTTTGGCCCCCGGGAACGACAGAAAAATGAAGGTTGAGGTCAGGGAATAAAAGTCAGTGCTGAAAATACGAAGCGTTTGTGGAGAGAAGTAGGGTGTAGGCTTCAAGCGTGCTGCGTTTAGCTCGGGAGTGTCCTGAGAGCGGGAGCAATGCAAATCTCTGCTCATCTCTGCTCGGTGTGAAAGTGCGGGCAGAGTGGGTTTGGTTTCCTTGAGAACTGAATAAACAAAACCATTATAGGCATTATAACGTTGCGTAGATCCACAGCTGCTGTGTGGGTCTGTAGGTACGCCTGAAATGCTTGTGGGCACCGTTGGTCACCCGGGAAAGGATAACACAGAACTAAACGGAGAAAATAATTGGGACGTGGCAGAGCTTTCATAACACTCATTGGATGGAAAACACTGGGCTGCATCATAGAAGTGTGACAGCAGTCTGTACAACGACGAGTAGCGCAGAGAGCCTTCATCAGAGGCTCTGTTTTACTCGGTAGACCAGAAGCAAGAGGAGGGGGGATGAGATCTGGGCTCATAACAGGAACTTATGTCAGGAGTAGGCAGACTGGTGCTGCTGGTAGAAGTCGGGGAGCCCAGAGCCCAGGGGCACCCAGGGAAGCAGTGGGACATTCTCTTTGCCTTGTAGGATCTCCCTAAGCACCATTCTAAGACTTTCACCCCTTGCGAAGAATGTGTCAGTCCTGTTTCTTATTGAAGATAAATTGTAACAGCTCAAAGGTGAAAAAAAGGGATAGTCTGGTGACTGAGGGTTTGGTGGTGGCGCAACTTAGATAAAGAACTTAAGTTCATATTGTTTCAAGCTTCTCACTTCAGGTGGCTTCATGTCTTTCCCCTTGAAGCCTTTATCATCTGCAGCGGTGTGACCCAACCCTGCTCAACCTCAGGCCACAAGTATTGTAGAGCCTGGTAGAGTAACGCAGGCTGTTCTCTTAGGGATCCGTGTCCCAGCTGATTTCCAGGGGATGTTTGCTGGTTGGATGTTAGGAAAGATGTCTTTGCAGAAGGAGTGGTGAGGCAGTGGCCCAGGCTGCCCAGGGGGGTGGTGTGGAGTCACCGTCCTTGGAGGTGTTGAAGAACCGCGTGGATGTGGCACCGAGGGACGTGGTCAGTGGGCATGGTGTGATGGGCTGATGGTTGGACTGGATGATCTTAGCGGGCTTTTCCAATCTTTATGATGCTATGAAATGATTACGTGGTCCTTCTCCTTGGCTACCTGGGTGCCTGAACCCTTGGAAGCGTTGCTCCTTTCTTGGGTTGTTTGGAGTTGGCCCAGCGGCTCAGAAGTTACCGGCAGAATTCCCAAACTTTCCTTTCCCTTGCTAAGGAAGTCTATGGAAGCACTTCTCCAGTCTTCTGCTAATTGAAACCACGGCACTGCACGAGCTGTTGATTTGTGGGTTTGTTCCTTGTGTCTCTTACAAGGCAGCTCTCTCGCCTGGTAAAAGAGTGCGCTTTGTTTCTTGTCTGACTGGAGGGGGTGACGGAGTAATGGGGAAGCTGTCAGCCCGGAGGAGACAAATGATTGGATAAATCCCTGAAGAACATATTAATTTCCTGAGCGTGTCCACATGCCGAATTTTGTACTTTTCACTCCTCCTTTCCCCTCCCCACATCTGGAATGCAACAGTAAGTGAACATGATTTTTAAAGCCTATTTCGGGGGAATTTATGTTTCACTTAGGAAGGACTCTCGCGTCTCTTTCTCCTATCTGCAACAGCTTACAGGATGTAGTGTGTGTATGTATGTGTGAATACGCATATATACAAAGATTTACTTAATGCTGAAATTTGGCACCTTGCATGTTTCCAGGCACCGTGCTTTCACTGGAGATGAAGATCTGGCTCTAGAGGTAGAATCACAGAATGTCCCGAGTTGGAAGGGACCCATAGGGATCATGGAGTCCAACTCCTGACTCCACACAGCACCACCTAAAACTATGTCTGAGAATAGTGTCCAAACACTTCTTCAACTCAGGCAGCTTGGGGCCCTGACCATTGCACCGGGCAACCTGTTCCATGCCCACCACCCACTGGTAAAGAACCTTTTCCTAGCCGCCACCCTGACCCTCCTGCCGTGGCTTCATGCCAGCTGGCTGCAAAGTGATGTTTACACAGATTGGCTCGGGATTGCATTGTGAAGACACTCTTTTACTCTGTTAAATTTCGTCACAGATTCCAGTTTCGCGGACTTCTTGCATAACCTTACTGCAGCTACCTGGGCGGGAAAGCTGTAATGCTACAGCAGCGTGTAAAAGATGTCGCTTATCTGCTGAGGCAGGAGTGAAGTTTTATCATGATGGCTCCCGTGGAGCCTGAAGGCTGTTGGCAGATGCTAGGGAAGGTGCAGGCTCGGTGACCACCGGGCAGTGCTGTCCGAAGGAGCAGACAGTGCCCTCCCAAGGGGCTTGTCCTTCAGCGCTGAGGTCTCAGCATGTGGAGAGCCATCCTGCTCTATGCAAACCCCGGGGGACACAGATGGGGTTTCTGCACCAGGGATCCTGAGGAGGAAGGACCAAGTTCTGGCAATTAAGAATGTTCTTGCTTCATCTTGGCAAAAGCTCGTTTCAGGCTGTTCTGATTAAATAAGCTTGCTAGCAGAAACGACAATGATATTTTTTAGTCATGAAATATAAATTCGGCACGTGCCTCTTCTCTGCTTACGCCCTTCATAGCCAGCATCTGAAAAAAGCCTTCGCGCCGTCCTGAAAATGCCCCGTGTCGCTTTGCATTGCTGTTTGTGAGCGTGCTGGTATGAGTTCAGCTTGCCCTGAGTGCTGCTGCTGTGTGCACCTGCACAAAAATGTATTCTAAGCTCTCTGGGATTTCTTAGATGTCATCTGGTTTATCTTGGTTGGTCTTTATTCTTTCTATGTTCGCTTTTATCTGTGACGCATGGTGGGTATAAAGTGATTGAGTGGCCGCTCCTGGCACCTTACTGCGCTCGGATACATCTCCAAGCTGCTCATTTTTGTTTCAATGCACAGTGTGTGTCATATGAGGCTATCCTACCTTTCCCAGCTCCCTTGAAACAGTAGGTCCTGTCGAGGTGAACTTCACCTTCAGCTGTGGGTCTCTGGGATCTGTGCAGAGCAAAATGATGTGAAGCACTGGGACCAAATGTTTCACCTAGCGAGGATCACGGGGATCCCCATAATGGGGGCTGCCCCCATCCGTGCGACAGAGGCATCCAGCAGAGGAGGTGCTGGGATGGGCACAGCAGTGGTGCCCAAGCAGAGCAGGTTTGTGTGAGAGCCAACTTGAACAGAGGCTCCAGGGCTTCCTCAGCTTGTTTTGCAAGAGACAAAACTCAAGGCTGCTGCTTTCTCTGCAGTCAAAGCCTTTTAGAGCACGTTTATCCCTGCTGCAGTTGGTGAAGTGCTGAGGGGCAGGTGTTTATTCCCTAGCAGTAACACCATCTCCTACGTAGGGCCGGTTCAAGATGTTTGAAACATGAAAAGGAAGATTACATAAAATCAAGATGTATGAATCTTAGATTTCTCAAGGACTTTCTAGAACTCCTGGATGTGCCGGCACCATAGCAATTGCCCACTGTAATTTCCACCTCTCCTCACTCTCATCTCATTTGACTTAGAGTTTATTAACATAACCTTTTCTTTAAGAAGAGGTACTGGCATAAGCTGTAAGTGTGACTTTTAGCTAACTTGAAGGATAGGTTTTTTTACATAGACGATTGAATTTCAACCTTCAGTTGCATTTGCTTAAGTACCGTACAGTGGATTGGCTTTGCACATTTCAGTCTCTCCTGTTTGCAGACGTTACCGAGTTAGTATGTGGCTTCTGGACACTGATGCATGCCTGGTTTGCAGATGTTACCATCTGGACACGGATTCATTCTAATTCAACAGATCCTCCAGTCTTTCAGTTTGATAGCATACATAATTGCAAATGCATACTAAAGCACTCAGTACTTCTTATATTTCTCTCATGCTATTTTCGGTGCGTGATTTCTCCCTGACAGTTGTTTCCAAGATTTTGTTTGTTTGGACTTAAGGTTACATTCCAGTTTTAAATCTGTATTTGTGCTGTGAATTAAGAGCTTTTCCTCTCTCAGCCAGCAGCTCGGTTCAGTGTGAGTAGGCCAGCGGGCTTACCTGGGCTCAGCTGTTGCTGAGGCCCCCATCCCATCTTTGTATACAGTTCAGGGGTCTACTTTGCACTGTGTTTCCTCAAGGAAACCTACTGAGGTTTTGTTATTTCTATGTCCACTGGTGTATCCATCAGTCATGTGCTTTCGGGTTGTCTGGAGGGCTCAGCAGCAGTGAAACACACCCAGAGTACCCCTGGGTGCATGGCTCTCTGCTTGCTTTATTTCCACGTGTAGTCCATGGGCTGTGCAAGGGCATGGTTGGTAGGCATGGCTGGAAAATGTGCTTTCAGCCCTCATTACGGATCGCAGCCAGTCTGGCCAGGTAGATGCAGGCAGTCAGTTGTGCAAGCATTCCTGTTTCTTTGAGGGGGAATGACTCAGCTGTGAGCATGGGTTACTCAGTGTAATAGCTGACTCTAATATCTTTATTTTTTTAAGAATCCCAAACAAAGCAGATTCCTGTAATTTATCCTTAATTATACGTCACCGTGAATTAAATCAATATTAAAAATGTATGACATCAATAGAGGTATTAATGGGGCAATGGTTTCTCTTCTGACAGGCAAGTCTTCAGTTTGCATGGTACAGATATGCAGCAACATCATCAGTGTGTATTTGAGCTATGTAATGTAAACTGCACCCACGCTTTCACCTGTTAGCCAATACACCTTGACTTAGTAGATGTTCATGGCAACAGTGCATCCTCATTCTCTTGCTTTACCACTGAAGTCCAGGGGAATCCCACAGATGGAGAGGCTATGTACACATGTCCCTGTGCTGATGAACCCACTGACCTCAGGTGGGTGATCCCTTTTAGACCCCAAATGACTGGCCTCTAGGAAGTCGTTTATACCAAGTAAGCAGCAAGACTCGGGAGCCGGGAGCACAATGAGCTTGGATTTCTACTGCAAATTTAGTTTGCTGCCAGTTGAAGTGTCTTTATTTCCCACATTTCTGTTCCCTCCTTCTTAAAACCAGCATGACATCTGGAAAGAAAAGCAGTTGAGCTTTTTCGTAAACAATGTGTTTTCTTGCGGGACTGTTTGCTTGCTGCTCTTCTTTCTGAAGTCTATAACTTTGTTACCGTATAATTAAAGGGGATCAAGAGGAGGCTCTCATTCCCTACGGGAGCATACAGCGAAGTGAAGCTTCTACCTGCACTTAACCTTGGAACTTCAATTACAGGTTTGGAATCTTGGAGCAGGTCCTCCCTGTTTAAGGCAGGGAGCAGGCTCCCCCCTTGTTAGATGCACAAAGACAGATGCCAGCTTCCTTATTTGTTTATTTTAATTAGTCTTAAGTGCTCATTCTGGTCTCTCTTTTCAGTTCTACAAAATTAAAGTCCACAGTATGAAACTCAACACCTCTTGAGAGAAAGTTTTAGTTCTCACTCACAATAATAACAGTAATAATAACAGTATATTTGAATGAAGTCAGGAATTGGGATTGTCAGGAGCTCTGGCCAAACCTCTGGTCAGCCTCACCCTTGTGTCAGTGAGTCCCACCAAGGGGGACAATGGAATCCCCTGCTAAGGACAGGGAAAAGGCTTCTTGCTCTTGCTGGCTCTTGGAGGATTGCACTACCATGCCTGATGTCTCCAGCATAGAATCATTAAGGTTGGAAAAGACCAGTAAGGCCAGCTAGTCCGACTGTAAACCCATCACCACCATGCCCGCTAACCCATGTCCCTAGCACACCGATCTGGGCCTGCAGCATCGCTCCACACCAAGGGTGTGGACAAATGAACTTTGCTTCCTCTCTTTTCTGTGCACGCATTGCTTCAGAGCAGGACTGGAGGCTGTCCTGGTTTCGTAGGTACAGTTGTAACAGCCATGACTTAGCAGGTGCTGACACGAGGTTTCGATGCCTGAGTTCGGTGCTGCGGGTTTTGTTGTCATATATTGAGAGCACGATCATGTCTGTTCTGTAGCTAGTAAAAGACTACCCCAGGATCCATATTTCGCTGCTGCCATACAACATCCGAAGGACATACAGTTGCTCTGAATTTCAAAGAATGATAATTTCCAATATTTCAAGAGATGATATATTTGGACCTGCTCCCATACCTGTGTGTTTAATATGCAAAAACAGGACTTCATCTTGCTGCCCCAAGAGGCCCAGTCTGTCCCATGAGTTATCCTCCCCCAGCTGGCAATGCCCTCAGGCACTGGCCCGGGGCAGTACAGCAGGAGTGGCTGTTGGCTGCAGCCTGCACAGCCAGTTTTCTGCTCCCTACACAGACTCATTTTTTCCCTCCTTGCATTTGCATGTGCGTTGCTGCGTTTTAAAACTCCTCCGGAAAGGTTGCTGCATTGCTGAATATGAGGGTTAGGACATGTTCTGATTTCTATATCAAAGTTTTGGGAGTGGGCAAAAAAAAATACGCTTGCAACTTTTTGGAGAATTACTTTGGTGAGAGAAAGGGCACTGAATTAAGGCACAGGGTGACCTGAAGGCAGGGAGAGCTTCCGTGCCCACAGAGAGGGTTTGTGACCCTCCAGTTTCAATGGGACACTTGATTGCAGGGGCTGGGTTGTTCGAAGTGATGATGGTTTCCTTTTCCAAATCTGGTGTTAGTAAATACTTTGAAGTCAAACACAATGGATAACCTGGTGTTAGCCACTGACCAGATGTATTAATTCCAGAAACTGACACATAGACAAGAAATAAGTTTAAGAGATAGGCGATAAAATTATAGCTTTCAGGCCAATTGATATGCTTAAACCACTGCTTCGTTCTTGAAGTATAAATGTAGGATTATAAACTAGATCCCATGGATTTAGTGGCAACAGATATTTTCCTTCATTACGGAATTGTGTTGAAGAAAAATCCCAATTTGCAACCAAATTATTTATCTAACGTTAGAGTTCTGAAGATGATTTTTAAAGTTAATTGAGCTTAAATCTGGTTGTACTCGATTCGTTTCCTGAGTCTGCAGACAGCCTTAAGCAATAACTCTGGTCCTATTCATGCCAGAGGGCTGTATTAGCTCTCACAGCTGCAGACTGCACTCTTGGTACCATCTCCTAAGCCAACACACCTGGCTAATATACTGCTAACACAAAAATGTGCTCCTTTTCTTATGTTCAACAGTTACTGCTATTCTCTAACCGATTTCTCAAGCCTTGGCCTTTTCTTCTGCATCCCCATCTTTATTGAGTACCACCTGGTATGGTAGGGTTTCCGAATATGTCATTGCTGCAGAGCTGACTTCTGTTGCTGTGCTGTTACTCTACAGTCCGGGTATGGCTCCTGCAGGATGAAGCTCATTTGGGAGTCACCCAGGAGCTCCTCCACCTGCACAAATGCCCTTCTCTTGCAGCTGCCCCAGGCAGATCACAGCCAGGGTTGGGTGTTCCTTAGCTTTAACTCTGCAGAAATATGAATGTGCTGAGAATATATAGGAATATGTAAGGACTGGGAGACAACCTGTCTGTGCTTTCTGAGCTTTTATGGAGAATTGTGTGGAGACCTTGGAGGGCTGAACTGGTGGGAGCAGAGCCCTGCTGCTGAGCTTAGAGTGGGCATTTCAGAAACAGCAAGCCTTGGGCTTACCCAAAATGTGATTTATGCTGGTTCAGCTAACTTGAGTTAAAGGGTCATTGTGAAATACTCGAGTTTTTGTATGTGGCTGGGATTTTTGTGGGAGTAGCACTCAAATTTCAACATAACTATGCTAATAAGGCTACAGAAGCTGAACGTGTCTTCTTTTGGTCTGTTGGTAAAGGTCAAGTAGAGTGAGATGAGTATGGGCCATCCATCCAGAGTGACCATGGAAAGGAGGAATAGTTGATGGGGAGTGTAGACGGACACCGTGCTGGAGGGATTGGATGGGGATGGTGCAGCCTGGAGGGGCTTTGCTGGCAGTGCTGACTCCAGAACAGCCTCTCCTCTACCTGCTGCAAGTGAGAAATAGGTTCCAGGTGACCCTACTGTTTCAGGTGCCAGTTAGAAGTCTGAAGGGAGGAGGCAGTGCTGCCAGCTCAGGTGCAATTTTTGCTTGAAACTTATTCAAGTTACATTTTCTACAGAAAATGTGGTCTTTATAATACCAAATGCAATATAAAGAAAACAATTTTAAAACTGGTACTTCATTTCATACATCCTTTTCTTTGCTCTTTATTTTTTTTTCCCCAAACTTAGTTCAAAGCTAGTAAAGGTTCCCTCCCACGCAGTAGCTGAATGGCTCGTACCCCTGAGCTTGGAAGACCTTTGTAAGAGTTTTAGCCCAGGAGCTTCAGCCCTGCAGAGATTAAACAAATGAGAATGATAGAGCTTATCCTGTTCAGCCACAAATCTTTAAATCTGACTTGAGAGAGCATGAGCTTCTCATGGAACAGTGTGGAACTGGGGCAGCTTGTGATGCCCAGAAAGGGATGACCAGGCCATATTCCCACGGCCTCAGTTTTATTTTGTGGTCCTGTTACACACGCAACCAAAACCCATTGTCTCCTGCACCCCACCCATCTGTCACTGTACATGTCCATGGTGCTAGGCTCAGGTGGGAAAGCATCATCATGTGGAGTAGTTCTACACTTGGCATAGGGTAAGGGACAATCTTGTTTTTAGGTTGTTAAAAACACACATCACACAGAGAAGCTGAGCACTTTGTTAGGTAGGTTTACTGTAACCTAAAGTCGAGGAATTGGCTCAGGCAGTGGCAAAGTATTACATGTTTGTTATTCTAATTAGAGATAGTAAAACGAAGGTGTTACCAGTTTCAGGAGACGGGTAAGCATCTGGTCTCGCTTTAATTCTTCAAGCAATTGCAGGAAATGTAACAAGTGTTCATTAGTTCAGCCTTTTTATTCAACGTAGGGATGAAACTTCAGTTCCTATGAGTTCTGGAGCTGCTCACTGCACCCGTATCACCTCTTTAGTGGTATCCTAGTGACCGCGTTTCCTATTTGCTCCCACGGGTGAGATGTAGAGGTATGATGGAGCACTGTTTTGCCTTTTTCCCAGGATGAGCTGGATGAACTGCGGGCCGAAATGGAAGAAATGCGCGACAGTTATTTGGAGGAAGATGTTTACCAGCTGCAGGAGCTCCGGCGAGAGCTGGACCGGGCAAACAAGAATTGCCGCATTCTGCAATATCGTCTCAGGAAAGCAGAACAGAAAAGCCTGAAAGTTGCACAAACAGGCCATGTGGATGGAGAGCTCATTAGGAGCTTGGAACAAGATTTAAAGGTAGGTGAGAGATTTGTATTCGCAGCGAAAGGGAGCAGAACGGGGTTTGGCTACCTGTAAAGGAAGTGAGGGTGACACAAGAAGCAGGCAGAAGTTCTCAAACTGTCCGTACCAATTTCCTTCTTTGGCAGTGGAAAACAAATGTTCGGCTTCTCGTCATAAGGAGATGTGTTAGCAAGTAAAAAACATGTGCTTAGCCTCAAATGAAAGAAAGGCTGTCTTTCTTTTTATATTGCTGCGCTTGAAAGATTTAAAGGGTTTTGTTTCACTGGCTTTACTCAAAACCTTAGATTTCCAAAACTGTATAAACAAACCCTGATATGCTTCTCCCAATTCATACTGTTTCCTTCCTTTCACTTCTTGCTTAAGTCAATAACTGAAAAAAATAATCACCATTTCATTTCTTTTTGCCTAACGAGCTATTCTCATACAGGAACAGACTGTTACAACGTTTTAGGGGAACAGTTAGAGAATAGAAATACTATTCCCATAAAAACAAATTCCTGTTTAAAAAAAAAAAAAAAAAGTGTTCATACTGAAACAATTTTCATATTTTTCAGAAATGTTTCCATCAAGGCTAAGCTTTGTATAAGCACGATGCTTATCTAGCTTTACTTGTTATCTTTCTGACTATCGCCATCGTGTAGCTGTTTTGAAACAGCTAACAGCTGGAAGTAGTAAGCATTTGGTATTTGAAAATGCAGAACATAAAACCTTCTGAAGTTGGATTTGTTGGTTCCCAGCAGTGGAAATCTGAGTGACGTATCAAGTGATCAGACCCTTCAAAATGTCAGACTCGATTCTCTCTTATGGCAGGAACCAATTGATAATCTGTCACTTCTATTATGATAAGGTTGTTCAGGAAAAATCTTGTCCATGGGTATCCAGTGTTTTGGCTTGCCTGGGCCACGCTGAGTGAGGAGGAATTGTCTAGAGCCACATCTGTGAAGGTTGCTCTAAAAGTAATGCTTCCTAATTATTTCCATGGAAACTACAATTGATACAAAGAGCACGGTAACACTATTAGAGCAAATTTTCAGCTATACAACACTGTTTTCACTGTTTACAGGACTGTTTAGCCAGCATATCAAAATCCATAAACTTATTTGCCATAACTTGAGTTGGCACTGCATTACACCCTCCCCATGCCCTGGTTTCAGCCCAGATGCAGTTAGTGGCGCACCGATAGTTGGTCAATGCTGAGTGACAGTTGTGCAGCGGGGGCTGGTCAGGGTCACAGGTTCGACGTGCCTGATCTTGTCCATAGATCCAAATGAAAGAGGTAATCATAGAATCAAAGAATGGCTTGGGTTGGAAGGGACCCCAAGGATCAAGTTCCAACCCCGATAATGAGTTTCTTAATTTGTTTGCTTTGCTTATGCTGAACTTTGTAATTCAGTAATTCATCATTTTGTGTGATGAATTACTGTTCTGAATTGTTTGGTAATAAATATTCTTTCCTGTTAGGCTGGACTCATAAAATCTGAGTTATAATATATTTCTGTTTTCTTATCGCTCCTGCCAAGGTATGATTGCTGCTAGAGAAGCAAATCTGGGTAGATTAGACTGTTGCATGGATGTGGCTTTGATGTATGACCTGTCAACTGTAAAGCACTGTATCTTTCATTTTATCCGTGTGATATGTTGGGACTTTGATGTGTAGGCTTCGTATCTGCTTGTTTCCTCCTGCTGTCCATGACATTGCCTTATCATAATGTAGAGAGGATGGATAATCAAATGTGCGTTCATCTTGGATTAGAAATGAATATTCATTTTGGTATTCAGAAGTCTTGGAGCCTTTAATCGGCAGTCTCATAATTGAATTGAAAATCTGTTGGCTGTCTCTTGGATGCTTCCTACTGCAGGAAACATTCTATTGGTGTTGTTCCTCATGGGTCCTCTTCACGTCTTCGTGTTTTTTTCTGGCCAGGTAGCCAAAGATGTTTCTGTCAGACTGCACCATGAACTGGAGAGTGTGGAGGAGAAACGTGTTAAAGCAGAAGATGAGAATGAAGTCCTGCGGCAACAAATCATCGAGGTGGAGGTATCCAAGCAGACGCTGCAAAATGAGCTGGACAAGCTAAAAGAGGTAAGTGATAATCAGGAAAATCGTGCAGAAGAGTGTTGGTAGCTTAGATGGGAAATTTGGCACACAGGACTAATTCTTGCATGACATGCATGCAGGTATTGCTTGTACAACTGTCCAAAATGTCTCCTTCCCTTTGTTGTGCATCTCAAGTGTGTTGGTAATTTACAAATGGCAGAGAGGTGGGTGAGTGGTGTTGTGTACCTTGTCCTGGGCTCCTCATGGGGCTTCTGCCTCGTTTTAAAACCAGCTCTTGTCAGCCTCTTCCTATTGGAGCAAAGCTGCCTTTGATTTGAGGCCAGCTATCTGACTCCCCTTTACCCAGACCAGGACTTCCACCTATTTTAGAGTCAAATGAAGTGTGCGTGACTCATCCCTGAGAGGTTAACTCGGATAGGCAAGCTGCCGCCTTGGCTGCTGCTCTTCAGTGGTGACAGTGGGAGCACCAGCATGAGTTAGGCAGGAGGAATGTGGTCTGTAATGTATAAATAACATTGCACTTCAGGCACAGAAACGCTGTCTGTTGAGAAGAGGGATCATCTCAATTGGAGCTGACATGTAGTCATACTGGGTGAAGTGATGATCCTTGGAAGCAAGTGAGCTAGGAGCAGGGGACAGTAAAAGAGAGCCAAATACTAAATGTGTCCATATCCCGGCCTGTAGCAGTATTTCTGTTCTCTTGCTCGTACAGCAGATTGGCAGCTCTCAGCCGCTGCTCAGTTCTAAACCAGATTGAGATAGAACATTCAAACTTAATGAGGTAAGGCATTTATCCTCTGAGCCCTGGTCAGATTTAGAGAGCTGGTGCAATTATGTGTTATTTTAATCTTTCAAACAATGCTTGCAAGTCAACTGGCACAAAGCCTGTTTCAGTTTCCTAAGGACAAACTCTATTTTATTTCTCTGTGTTTTTTGAGTTCTGAGGATGAAGCAATCCAGAACAAGAGTTTTGAAGCATTTTGTACCTAACGGAGCAGATTATCAGCAGTTGTAAGCATCGGCATTGCTATGATAGTGTCCTCTAAGGAGGACACAAAAGGAAAGTCTGGATGATGTTTTATCTTTTCTTCTTTCTCAAGGTTGTGAATGCTGTGCTTAATGATCATGATAACACGTTACAGGGTACTCGGTGTATATTTCACACAAAAATACCACGTCACCCACAGTACCTAATGTCTTGCTTGTTGTCGATTAACTCACAGTTTGCTAGATATTGCTTGATGGTCTTTGGGATTACAAACAGCTTGAAAAACTAGGTTGTGAATTGTGGGTTCTCAAACTAGCTCTAACCAGGCTGAATTTACTCTGCTCCTTAGATGGCTAAGCTGAGCAGGGAAGTCCAAAAAACTCAGCTGTTTTCTGCTCTGCAAGTAAAAGTGAGATACCCTCACTTTGGAAGCAGAATTGCCCCCACTTAGAGGCAAATACTGGTGGAGAACTAAGGAAGGAGGAGTGTTGCCATGATAGGACGTATTTGTTCTGATCTGGGCACGCAGCAAAGCATAAGGTGTAGTAGTCACAGTAGATGGTTTTTTGTACCATGACTGGTGTTCTATCTGGAAGGAAGAAAAAATATTATGAGGTCACCATGGGTTAGAAGAGGGAGGTTTAAATCCTCAGTGGGTCACATGAGGACAGATGAGCCAGAAGTTTGAAAACACAGTGATATTTGTGCCAGATACTAATGTGCTTGCAAAGTAGTTTGCATGTGGCTGAAAAATACAAATTAAAAAAAGAAAAAACAACTGTTCTCTTGCCCCAAAAATGTGTTTAAATAACTACCGGAAGAGACTCCTCTTTACATTTACATTTAATATGTACAGAGATCTAATTGAATGTATTAGAGTCATGCCAGTAGTAAAACCAGTTCTTTATATGCCAGGAGAAAAGTGACCCAAAGGCCATATAGCTTCTTCCCATGTCACTCTGCCTGTGCATCTTGTCTATCCACAGGCTGGCACTTTGGAGGAGTATCCTCCCTGCTCAGCCCCAGAGCATTGCCCAAGACCCAGTTAGGTAGCGTTCACTCATTTTCCATAATATCCTTGACTGTTTGCAGCCCTTTTCCTCTGTCTTCTGATCTTCAGAAAGATTTTCTCACATCTGTGTTCAAGTTCTCTGTTTAATTCAGTGCTAACTTCTCCTTTGTCCTGCTATACAACTCCCTCAGGTTTAATTTCTTACTGCAGCAAATAGCATATATATTGATTGCCTTTAATGTATTTTTCATATCAGAATTGTACACATCTCTGAAAGCAATCTTTCTTTAAAGCTACCTTCATTTTTATCGTGATCTTTTGAAGAATTCCTGAACAGTTATGAGGTTCAGAGGAGTTACACATTCTTTCATCCCAGTGCCTATTTCTATCTTGCGTGATACTTCCAGCAGGATTTTTCTGTGTGAAATATATACAGATTTGCTCAATCTAGATAAAATTCTTAATCTCCTTCAAGAAAGCCCTGCAGTTTTAGCCAGAGAATTAATTTATGCCTTGTCCTGACTGTATAATTTCAGTAGATAGGAGATAAGCTTTCCTCCTTAGTCACTAAACAACATTTCTCCGCTTTGCAATTAATAGAAGCAAAATTTCAGTAAAGAGAAAGGATGACAAGAAGTCATCTGTCACGGCCCATGCACTGCTCTCATCTCCTGCTCTGCTGCTGAGTTGTAGCTAATGCAGTCCCCCTCCCAGTCTCAGATGCTTTTGGATTCCCAGTTCGTGATGTGCTTTCATAAGCTTTTGCATGATCTATCAAAAAATACATCTAGATTCTTTTGGTTTGTTTTGGCATCTTGCCATCATCAGAATACTCTGTTTTCCACCGGTGATTCCAATAAGGAACCTCCTGATCCTGAGAGGTGAAACACCACGTCTCTCTCTTCCTTTCTTGTTGTTTCCTAGGCATGCTCTGTCCCGGCAGCCTTTCTCAGCGTTTCCCATAGATGCGTTCTGAGCTGAGGTATGGATGAGTTAGGTCTTTTGAGCAGCAGTTTTGGACTTCATCCAGTTTTTAGGTTTGCTAATTAGAAACCATGATTTCTCTAATTGTGTTCATCAGCAGTCTGGCATTCACTGTGTTAAATTGTGTCACTTCATTTTTTTTTCAGTTTCCTTAACCAAAAGATATTATGGAGCTTTCCTTTCCCGTAATTATTCCGTTTTCTCTTTTCTTCTTTCCCCCCCCTCTCCCCTAATTTTGATGGTGTGTTGTTTTTTTTCCCTCACTATGCAGTTTAATCACTCTCTCCTGAAATACTTACACTGGCTCTTTTGAAACTACTTCTTTTGCTGGATAATAACGTTTCTCTGAATATTTCCTAGCTGCACTGATGGTGCCAAGTTGTTCTCCTTCTGTCTGCTCCAAGTGCTGCAGTACTCCAAGTGGTTCATTGAATTTTTTTCCCACAATTGCATTCACCTATTTTTTCAGTTTCCCTTTATTATTATTATTATTACTATCCCGGTCTTTTCAGCTGGTTTTGGGCCTCCCTTTGATGCCTTTTTTTTTTTTTGTGGCAGCAGCTTATTACTTTCTCCACCAGAGCTTCAGAGTTTTCCTACTGCTGTGAACGCTTCTTTGTAGTACATCCTTTGCAGAACTGCCATGTCCCTGAGAGCTGCCCCTTCTAGGAATTTGCTAGGATCTTCTGTGACTTCTCTAAGCTGCTGCTTCCTTAGAGCTTTAAAAGCAAAGGCCGTGTTCCCTCACAACGTGGATAAGTACATGCACTACTGCCAAGGTTTGCATGCTTTTTTCTTTTGTTATCGAGGTGTCTAGGTTATTAACAGGGACAGCTGAGGCAGTAGAGAGCCAGTAGAGTTGAAAAACAAATGACTCTATCACTGGCACATCACTTCAGCAGCATCCCTTCAACTGTCATTTTTTTCCTTCCTTGTTTCCTAATTCAGCTCACGAGAAATGCTGGCGTAGGTTAATCATTTACTTGACCATGAAGCATTCTTTCCAAACTTTCCTCTCTTTGGCAAAATGATGGAAATTGAAGAAGTAAATGTGTAGAGGGATGCAAAATCAATTTCTCAAACGTTAGGACAAATCCGAACCAGTTGCTTATACAACTGTAATTACAAATTTTCACGTGCATTCGTTAGCATGCACTTTTTAATTGTATCATCCAATGTTTTTATTTTGCTGTACCCTTGCCTCATGCAGTGTACATGTGGCTTATTTCTGCTGAATGGTTTCTACTCATATGTTGAATAAAAGATAAGCTTCCTTGTCAAGCCCTGGTTAGTCTTCTAACTCTGAACAAGCTACATTAAAAAACAATGTGAGGAATATATTCTCTGTGCACCAGAAGGAGAGGCCATTGTTGCTTTAAATCTGCAGAGATTTCCACCAGTTCAGTGAACTGAGTTCCTTTAAATTCATGCGAGCACGTGCATTGCTGAGTATTAATTCTATTAATTTGAATAAGACAGTAGTTTATTTTTTGTACACTTAAACTTAGCCTTACTTAAATCGTGGAAGAAACCATTCCCTTAATGAAAGGCTCTAAAACCTCAATGCAAAACTTGTAGCAGCTCTCTCCTGAGCATCTACAAAGATGCTAAACTTTCCCGTTGTCATCAACTTTGACAACAGCACATGGGTTTCCTTTGAGATGTGAACATCCTTCCCTCTGCAGCTAACCCATCCTAATTGTCACTTCCTTGGAGCCAGAAGGGCACCTTTAGGGAACGTCTTCCTTTATTTCCTTAGCCCCACTCTGAAAAGTGCTTAAACGGCTCTTGCCCTCTGTCCCCAGCTTGAGGCAGCCTCTCAGCTAAGATGTTTCACAAGTAGATGATCTGGAAGTTTAAACAAGTGTGAAATCATGTTTGTAAAGTGTCTGGTGATAACAAATTCCCCTTCAAGTAATATCTCCCAGAATGACGCTCTCTCTAAACCTCAGTACCTGGGGAAGAATGAACCACCTCTGCTATTTACAGTGGAAACAAGCTCAAAAGGCACAGGACCTGCTTCTGGCTTCTCTGGGAGTGAGCTGTTCCCTTACTCGCAGCTGCTAACTGTGTATTTTCGCCTGTCCTTTGTCTGGGTTTGGGCTGCGAGCTGGGGAAGAGAAAGAAGCAGTGCCACGGGATCATGAGCTACTCGGGATGGGCAGACAAAGGCGGGGAGGATTAGGGGAGCAGCTGCAGAAGATCTGACATGAGTGCTACGGTTTAGCAAGAAATGAATGAGAACTGTGTCACTGGGAAGAAAGGGGCATTTATTGCTGAGGGACGGCCGTGCTGAGCAGGTGACAACCTCTGTGTATTGCCACTGAAGCAGCAGGGCCAGAAGGGAGCACCATCGGTGCCTCCAGCCTTCCAGGCTGTCATGCTGCAGGCTGGGTGCCCTGCTGCAGGCACAGTCACTTGGGGAATCACTCCCACTTGGTGTAGAACCATTGCTGCCGCTCATATCCACTGGTGGTGTTACAGAGAAAGGCAGTGGCAACATGAGAGCAAGAAAATCATTTCCGCTTATTTCCGCACGAGAGGAGAGAAGTGGAAATCCATTGGCCGTTAGTAATCTCTAACATCTCCCTAGGATACAAACAGAGATGAGAAGCAGTGCGTGCAATAAATGGGACTTTCCAGGTTACCCTTGGACATTGTTGTACAATGGCTTCTCCCAAGGCTCTGTCACCTGAGGACCACTTGCTGATGGGGATGCTGTCACACCTGAGCCTACCCTCTCCTCCACCCCTGCAGCACTTGGTGTTGGAGGCACAGTTTGAGAACTGTTGCTTCAAAGACAAAGTCATTTTTTTTGTTAAAATGCATATTCCTTTGAACAGAGTGAAAAGCTGCATTCTGATACCTTCAGAAATGGTAGAAATACTTGAAATGAAATACATTTTGAGCATATTAATTATGGACAGTTTTGCTCCAGAATACGTATGCACTGCTCTGTTAACATCACCGAAGGTAGAGAGCATGTTTGTGATAGAAGAATATACTATAACTCTCTCCTTATAGTATAGCCAAATGAAATCTGCAGGCTGCTTTCTAGTGGTGTCTGAAGTGTCTGATTTCTGTGGTGTGTACATTTTCTTGGTTGGCAGTGATTTTAAGCGATGGAAATTTGCTGAGAAATGGACAAAGGCCTGCAAGCCATAGATTCAAATAACATTAAGAGGGCTGAGCAAAATCATCATCATGACTTAGTAACCCCCCTGCTTAGAAGTTACTGCTTGTAACAGTTCTAAGTAATGAAGTCTTCTGCAATAATCATAACGAAAACCATTAACTGCCTGAAAATGTTTCTGAAGCACCACTTTGTCTTGGCTTTTTTTTTTTTTTTCATTTTTTTTCCCTCTGTGATAAATAATGAATTGGTACCTAAACCACAGTGAATGATTTATTATCATTATGGCATTTCAGGTGCTGTAGAAGTAGTGAAATGCTCTGCTCAGTGCTGATGCCTACAATGATGGTTAATGGAAGGCAAGGGTATGGATCTGCCTCTACTCAAAATGCATAGCAGACAGAAAGCACTCCCAGTGAACAGAAACCTTTTTTTCAAGGAAGAACATTATATATCTTCTAATTTGCACTCTGTATTTCTTCCTTAGAAAATGTAAAAATACATTTCAACTAAACCACAGTTTTCAGAATGTCTAGTGCAAGTCTCTTATGCCAAAATGTTTAGTGCCAGTCTCATAAACACCGCATGCATGCACACACAGCAGTATCTGCACCTGAATTTCTGACTTGCCAAATAAACTACCATCAAGCTCTAGCTATATTATAGCTATTTATTATCTGACCATACTTGCAGGCAATCATCTTATGTTGCTTCCAAGTCCTACTATAATATTTGAAGTCAGGAGTTTCAATAGTAATGCTGATGATTAGACCCAGTTTTACACCACACAGCTAACGTGGCCTCCCATTACTCAGAGCAGAGCCTCTGCAGGTAGCCTTCCTATAGATCACCCCATCACTACTCCCTGGTGCCCTGCTGGGCCTCCTTTGGCCTTTGGTATGGAGAAATATCCTTTAAGTCTGCCATAGCTGGAGGACTGCCCTGATACTGGATAGCTATAAGAAAACCTTTGTGCAATGACTAAATTCCTCTATGCCCCATTAGTCACATCATATTTTTCTTAGTATATCGTAGAAAGCTTTCAGTCACTGAATAACTGCTATTCTTGAAGGAGCTGGCATGGAGATAACCTCTACGAAGCTCAGGCTGTGCATCCTTCCCCCATCCTGCAGTCGGTTACCAAAAATAATCCTGCTGTGTGTCACGTGTGCCTCAGCAGTGACAGTGCAAACAAACCATAGCCTGGGTGACATCTGTATAATACATTCACGGGGAAAATATGGGCTTGGTTTTGATTTTTTTCCCTTATTCTACCAACATTTCCTTAGCAAGGCCTTGTAAACATTGAGTAGCGAGTCCTCAAGTGATGCTTTCTGGGGAGAAAATAAGGCATACTCTTCAAATTCTGAATCCCGTTCCAGCTGATGAAGACAGCACCATTTGCTTTCCTTGCCAAGGTGTAGGCAAGGCCTTGTCCCAGGGCAAGCATATTTTCATGGTTATTGGGTGAGTGTGAGCTTGGATTTGAAGATGGAATATCCGCAGCTGAGCATACAGCAGAGCTGATGAGGACTATCTCTCACCTTTCCACTTTCTGGTGATTTTTAGTGTCTGTCGGCTGCTGGCACAGGAGCATCGTGCAGTGCTTGTGGCAGAAATGGGCAGCCAGGGATCTGCAGTTCGAGCATGATGCTCTGGCTGTCTCACGCCCGTCTGACATCAGGCTCAGAGGAACCAGCCCAGATGATGCAAAGCAGAAAGCTCCAGCTGAGTGAAAAAGGGAGTGTAAAGCTGTCAAGAGGCACTGGTGATTTGCTGGGTGAGCTCGGTGACGCTGCTCCTGCAACGCACAGATGCCGTGCTGCGTTTTGGCTGCCTGGTGGGGAGCGGCCGCCAACTGCTTTCCTATCACATCCCCAGTAATTTTATCCCTGCATCTGGAGCTCTGGGGAGCTGGGTGGAAAAGAAAAAGAGACAGTCTGGCAGAGTGAGAACAGGAATGCTGGGAGAGGTGCTTTCATATCAGTGTTGCCGTGGGTGTTGTGGTGGTGGTGTTCCACACCGGACTAGGCCTCAGCACACAGTGCTGGCAGCCCTGGGGCAGCACTGCCTGCAAATGTCTGTGCTGCTCTGGAATGCCAGCGCTATTGATTTTTGTCCTTCTTTGAAAGGGTTAATGGATTATTTCTCTTCTGATATTAATTATTTACACTTGCTTCTCTAGCTCCATTTTTAAAAGGAAAATGTAACTTATTGCACAGATAACTTATGAATTATTAACATCACACTACTCGAGCTGTCAGAGGATGAATGAGGGGGTAAGACCTGGCTGCCTTGCCAAGTTTCGCAATGCTGCATGCTACAGCGCTGAGCTATCCTGCTTACCTGTGCCTGGCACTACCACCAAGGCCTGGCATTTCTGCTTGGACACCCACCTGACATTCAGACAGCCATAGGTTGGGCAGAAGCCACTGAAAGGGACTGAATTGTACTGAGAGAACCTTCCAGTACTTGAAGGGAGTGTATAAACAGGAGGGGGAATGGCTGTTTATGAGGGTGGACAGTGATAGGACAAGGGGGAATGGTTTTTAACTAAGACAAGGGAGGTTTAGGTTAGATATTAAGAGGAAATTTTTCACCCAGGGGGTGGTGATTGGTGGTGAACTGGAACAGGTTGCCCAAGGAGGTCGTGGATGCCCCATCCCTGGAGGCATTAAAGGCCAGGCTGGATGTGGCTCAGGGCAGCCTGGTCTGGTGGTTGGCAACCCTGCACATAGCAGGGGGGTTGAAACTCAGTGATCATTGTGGTCCTTTTCAGACCAGGACATTCTATGATTCTACCAATAAGTCCTAGTCAGCTTCTAGATACTGGGACTCAATGATAGTACTGAGGCTGTTTCTTCCTTTCTCACTCTGCTGCCTGCAGTAAGCTCAGTGGAAAAGCAGAGTCAGTCAAGCAAGTAGAGCAAAGGTTTTAATATAAAGAAAAAGGTTCTAATATTGAGGAAATGGTTTAATATATTCTTGTCTGAATATGAATGTTTTAGGTTTTGCTCTAGCGATAATAGCTGGAGAAGGTAAAGTGGGTTGATATTTAGGGACGTCAGCATAATGTCTATGTGGGCAGAGGGAGCACAATGATCCATCTGAGACTGCCAGATGTACGTATTGGTCTATTTAAGGACTCTTTCTCAGGGATCACTCCAAAATAGTTCAGCTCAATCTCTTCAGCAGGCTTTTGCTGCAGTCCTCTGTGCTGGTAGAAACTGGGGCTTGGGTGGAGATGGGCAAATGCAGCTCATCTCGTCAATGCTTTGCTCAGCATTCAGAAAAAAACCTCACCCCTGATTCTGATGGTGCCAAAGGGGCAGATTTTACAGTGACCAAGGAGGGAACAAACCAATTAAGGCATGAAAAGCACTTGTAAGGCAGAGTTTAGTCTGAAAAGATAAGGTTCTACTCTTCAGTTACTTCTTTCCTTAATGTTTGTGGTCACATATAATACAGTTTTTTGTCAAAAATAATTGAGGATAAGTTTTCATCTCCTCTTTCAGTTATAATGAGTCTGGTCCTTCTGTTTTTCCAGTGCTTTGATCATGTGTCTTTTATGATGTCTGTTATTAATCTGTTGATTATTCCAAAGCCGGGAGACGTAGTGCACCTTGCTGCAGGTGTCACAAGCTGGGTAGTTCTAGGGATAGGTTCTAGTAGTAGTCTGGAGAGGGACTGGAAATTAGGTCCTACATTACTTACCAGGATGAGGAATGGTGGAAATCACTCCTGTAGAGGAAAAAAAATTGTGTTTGTAGAGTAGTCTTTTATTATGGGGAAAATATTCAGTCCTCAGATTTCTACCCCAACTGTCTCCTTTTTGCACTGTCACTGTAACTCCATCCATATCCACAGATGGAGGAGATAGAGGACTCATGGGAGGGATTAGGAGATAAGTTAATGTTGTGCCTTGACCACTGTGAATTGGAATTATGAAAGGCTGGCTCTTAAGTTCTCCACTGTGTTACACCGTGGTCAGCTGTGAGGGGATGTGACTGTAGTTTCTGAGTAGCTTTCACAAAGGAAACAAAGGGACAAGAAACTAAGGTTACTATACTAAATTTTTTTTTTTCTTCAAATTTTGAGAAGTGTTGGAATGCATCTTTGAAGTGCCCAGTGCACCAGCCTTCCCTTTTCACATCCTCCATCTCCTCAGTTGGCGAGATGTATCAGCTTTTCACCCCTCTCTTCTGAAATTGCCTCCATGGTGGGACTCTTGCATGGTTTGCTCCTTTTCTCTCCTTCACCACAGTATTTTCCTGGGCATATTGCAGATGTGGATGCTAAGTCACATTCAGATCTCTGGTGTTTGCAAACCAGCCCTTCAGGCCAGGGGCAGCTGTGGTGAGCAGGACTTCAGGCACAGCCCAGGCCAGCAGCACCCAAAGCTGAGATATTGTGCTTGAAAAGTTACTCTACAGCTGCTGCCAGAAGTTTTTGCTCCCTGTAGCCAGTGCTTCCAGCAAGCACACAAATGCTTAAACAGAAAGGTTTTTTTGTGTTGCTTCTGGTTCTACCTGCTTTCAGTTTCCCTGGAAGTACTGCAGGAACATTCTCCAGTTGGGATGATTCATCACTTGTGTTCTCATCCTGACTGTAATCTGTAAGACCAGGCAAAGTGAAAAACAATATGCCAGTGCATTTTAAAGTTGTTTGGTGGGTTTTTTTTCCTTTGTCCTGTAGAGTGTTATTTCACCCCTGGGTGAGGTTTTGCTCAGTTGGAATGGGATGTCTATCAGTGTGCACGGGCAGAGAGGAGACAGCGTTCAGGTAGCACAAGTTCAGAGATATCCCTCACTCCTCTTTGCCACAGCTGTTGTAACCATACGTAAAAAAAAATAATAATAATAAAATTAAAAAATGTAAGGTATTCTTTGAGAAAAATAAAAAAAAATAGTAGTTTCTGTTGCTCTGTGCAGGAGTATTGGGCTTCAGCACTCCTGCAGTTGCCTTTGACTGAACAGAGCTTTCTTGCTATCCAGTTGTTGAAGAAACAAGTACTTAACTGCATGGATACTATCAGTATGTATACGCGCTGTGCAGATTTTCAGCACTGTTATTTCTTCAACAATATGAGGAGAAAATTTGGCAGACTCTTGGTCTAAGGGAAAGTAACATTTTCCAAGCAAAGAGAAGAGCCTTGTGGCAACAAGCATTGCTGGCATGGGCATTTCATGCATGCTTTATGTCTTCACTTCAGCTTTCTTTAGAACCAACTGCAGCAGAAAGGCTGTGGACATGGTAATCCACAAGTGATGCTCCACAAGTATCCACAGTGTAATACTCCATGTGATGTACAATACTTCCACAAGTAATCTGATAATGATAGGAAGATCTCAGTAACACTCTTGCATGAGTTTTCGTAGCAAACAACAAATCAAGGAAGAGTTAAGAAGAAAAGTTGCTCAGTTGCTCTGTACATTATGGTCAGTTTCCTAAAGCAATCAGCATGTAATTCTCAGTATATGAAGACTGTCAATGCTTTCCACGATTTCACTGGGACTAGTTACTAATGAAGGCATTCTGGCAACTGAAGCTGACAGCCTGTTAACAGGCTTTAACTGCGGCTGTTGATTGGATCCTGGCACCTTTATTCCAGGTCATCAGCTAACATAATTGATGGGGACGGGAGCACTAATTACAATGCAAAGGTTGTCACTCTTATCATACTGCAGTCTGATCTTTAAAACTGAGGCCAGCTTTTCCATCCATTTCCTGCTCTGAAGCTTTTCTGGTGATCACGTGGCCATCCTACCCCTTGCCCTGAGGCCTTGCAGTTGGGTCATACTTGGCTGCTCAGAGAGGAGAATGGGAATAATACAAGATTTCCGGAAACGCTGGAGCACTTGTGAAAGGAAATAGCTTGGATACATCGCCCACCACCAAGGTCTCATTTCACTCTTGTCTGACAAGGAAGGGCTGCAAGGAAGGGGAGATGCAGTAATAACCAGCGTGGGGCTTGCAGAGGAGAAGTTGAAATTCTTGGAATACTTCTGGTTTAGTCTTAATTTGCTTGTCAGGGCTTCTTGTGTCACAGTGCCTCACAGCTACTTCAAACAAAGGCATTTTTCTACTCTTCCTTTGAATTTTTTTGCAAAGGGTTAAACCTTAAACCGGGTCGCCAGTTTGACAGTTGCAAGAAAAATTGTTTTTACCGTCTGATACTGCCAGCATAAAAGAGACGAGGCATCATTAAGGATTTATGGAGTTTCTATTTTCTCCATTAAAGTACAGACTATTATTTTCAAATGAAAGATTTAACACAATGAAATAATTGTGTTGTGTCAGTGACCGTACATTTACGTGTTCTTGACAGCAGTTCTGGCTATTACAACTGTTATAGTATGCATATTGGGGACAGTTTATCTTTCCATCTTTACTAGGAGGTACAGAATTTGACCAGTAGTGTGCAGATGTCTGTTTGGTCATTGCTACCCACAGGTCTTTTAAAGGTGGTGTAATAGCCCCTTGTCTTTTCACTGTTTTATTCAATTGCAGACATAGATTTTTCACATGGCTGAGTGTTAAAAAGGCAGCCTTGGTGTGATGTGATGAAGATGTGCACAGTGAAATACTGCATTACCTTGCAAGCAAGGAAAATCACTCTGTGTTAAGCTTTGTGGACTTTAGCATTCAAATCATGTGAGCGTTAAAATATGGGAGAAACTTGATGACAGTTCTTATATGCTTACAAAGGACTGGGGATGAGGGAATTGGATCCCTGGAGCTGTCAAAGGTCAGATCATTGCCTCTTTGCAGCTTGTAAGGGAAGCTGGCTCTGCAATGAGGGCATGTCAAACCTTCCCAGGTAACAGTGGCAATCTCTGGAGGCAGATGGTGTAATGAAAAGAGTTTTTTGGGTTTTTTTTTTTGTCTTGATTCATTAATCTTACAGGTCTAGGGAAACCTAACTACTAGTAGGCATCCAAGCACTAGTTACTTTAATTGGGCATTCAATAGCAAAAAAGTGCATGAGGTTTGCTAAGGTAATTTGAATGCGGCCGAATAAAATGTCAAGGTTTCAGTATCTTGCAACTGTGTGTACCCTGAAGCACTGGGTTTACATGATTTAAAAACCTCCCATTATCACCTTCTGGTGGAGTCCTCACTCCCACCCCCATGGTGCAGGGACCAGCAGCTGCGCAGTCCCATTTCCCCATCCACAGAACCATTCTGTCTGCTCCAGACTGTGAATTCAGCTGTGTGGCAACTGGTAACCAATTACAGTGTCCATTTGGTGAGGTTGAGCGTGCTAGTTGAGAAGAGTATTTCTGCTCTTGAAACTTGTATGTAAAGCAGCGTCTGGGGCTCACTGATCAAGCAGGCCTTCAAAGTCAGTCTGTTTAGTTTACTTTTTGATTGCCGGTCCCAAAACCTCAGCATGGTATCAGGTTTGTTCATAAACAGTAGAAAAAGCACTCCAAAGAGCAGACTGTATTCCTTGGCACAGAGCTGCTGCTCTCTGCTGTAATCAGTGCAGTTAGCCTGTTCTTGCAATAATACATCCAAGGACACCATCCAACCTGCCAACTTCTGCCTTTGGTGGCAGCTGCGTAAGTCATTTGTCTGCCACGAGGCATGGAAGAGAATACGTGTCCTCGCCTCTGCTTGCTGGACATCAGGGGGAACTAAGCACCCAACATTCCCCTGCAGAATGCCTTGCAGCCACCCCAGTGCCCACGCCCTGGCCATTTGCAGGTTGCCTTCCTATTTGCTATTAGAGCGGCTGCATGTTGCTGCTTCTCTTCTTCCGGCTGCTTCTGCTCTTTGGTATTTGGGGAGCATTTATTAAACACTGCTAAAGTAAGGGATGCTGGAGCCATGCTCAAAGTGAAAATCTAGTGGTAGCAGCAAAAGTATGTCTTAATTCTGAGAAGATTTAATAACAGTCTGGGATTGTATGCGCCCTCTGCATTTTCCATCACAGTTCTTACTGCAGTGTATTTGTGAAAGGGAACTGGTAGGGAGAAGAAGATTATAATGCCCGGATTTTCAGAGGCCGATGGTACAAAGGATGGGATTGTGGAAACAGAACAGCTCTTTCAGATATAAAACTTGATAAATTGCTTCAGTGTAATGGCGCTCAGCAGAAGCAAGTGAGTAGCAGAGAAGGAATGTAATTTCAATTATGCCATAAATTCACTTTCAGCTGGCACAGTCAGCTATCAGAGGGCAGACAGAATTTCCTTCCTTATTTTAATGAAATACAAGTACTCTGTATTTCATTTGCAATTGCTATTTCTTCTTTGGTGCAGCATAGGTTGGAAGAGACATCCCCTTTTTCATTATGAAGATTATTTGCATAGAAGCCTTCATGTGTTTGTGTTGTTCATTCCCTACTTTTTTGCTATGTGAATTTCCTGTGATGATCTCACGGTGTTGACAGCATTCCTTCTGATGGCGTAAACAGAGATTGATGCCTTGCTTTCATATTTGGGTGTGTTAGGGAATAGCCACATTCAAATCACTACTCAGCTACATCCAGGGAGCCCTATCTAATGGCAGAGTGAAATGCACTTCAGACACAGGGTAGATCCTCTGCTAATGCTGTCGCTCCCGATGAAAATCTCCCTGAGTTTCAGGGGGATTTAAATAGTAACAGGAAAAGATCCATGCATGAAGAAGAAAGAGCACGTTGAAAGTAAATTTAAACTACTATTTGTTACAGCTACTACAAATAAAAGAGTTAGTGAGAAAAAAATTGGGAGTGCACAGGGCTGTCTTGTATGACAGTATCACTCCTTGGTGTATGACTAGCTCTTTCATACTCACAGAAATGAAAACAAGGGATTTCAGAGTGGTTCTTGACGTTTAGTGTTATATTTGAGGCTACCAATGTGATTTAGTTGGAGACTCTTCATGGTAGTTAATAAATCATGACATAGAGTTCATGGTGTGATTTACTCCAGGCTTACTGATGGGGAAGAGTGGGGCACAGAATTATTTTAAACGTACACTGTTCCGTTGTCGATGATGTTCCTAATCCCTTCAATAGGGATAGGCATGGGGATATGAGGACGAGCTAATGTGCAATGAATTCGTATGCTCTCAGGTCAACCGCTCGACTACTAAGTTTGTCCATGGATAGCTTTGAAGGCATCTTTATGTTCTGTACTGGCTTTCATCTTGCAGTTGTATTATGTGTGTGTGGCCAAAGAGTTTCTGCCTTTTTTGGGTCTTCTTTCACTGACGGCGCACCAAATCACAGCTTTTAAAACAATCTTTAAACCTCCATCAGTTCTCTTCAGTGTTTACTACAGAAAAAGTGTTTTTGCTGTTTGTTTACGTTGCTGCCTCCTTCCAAGACCAAGTGGCTTTTCTACTGGCGCAGAGGGTTGCCAGAGGCAGAAGCTATTACAAAATAACTTGTTTGGTAGGCAGTGTAAACAAGTCACCAGCCTGTGAAACTCACTGCTACATGATTGTCACCCAAGGGAAGGGATTTAGGGAGACTCAAAAGAGATGAAGCATGCATCTATATGTAATAAGTAACCAGACCTGTAAGGCAAGTCAAAATAATGCCGCCACTTTCAGAAATGAAGACAACAGTGGATTTGGGGTTTCTGTGAACACTGAATTTGGAGATTTACCTAGGATACCATTAGCTTGAAGGGATTTCCTGCAAGATTGTCTGACGCTTTTTCTTTGAGGTACTATCAGTGATCATTCCCAGCTTCTTTCCCATAGGGAACGTGTGGATGTCTCTCTCAGTCTGATATGCATAACCTTACTTGAAAACAGGCTCATTGTTGCTGAGAAGCTTGCCAGCCTCAAATTCCCAGTAGAAGATACTGTACATCTAAATTGGCCATAGACTGAAAGCCCAGGTTCATCATCTTCCTTCATCTGAGTTACTGGAAATCCTCACTCAAATGTCGAAAGGCTACCTCTGTAATGTGTTCTGGCAACAGATTTTTTTATTCTCAGTACAGCTTCCAGACATATCTGGCTTCACTCGGTTGAAGCTTCTCATCTCCTCGGGAACTTTAATTAAAAATAGTACATCCTAGTAATTCAGTTGCTTGTATAATTTTTCTCCGGTAAAATAAATTAAGTTTAAGCAGGCTGTATCATTTTGCTGCTTACTGATGGATTCTGATGATTATTATTTTAATGGAAACCACTAGATGAACATGCCGTCTGTAATTCAAACAAACCACGGTCTTTAAAATTTTTCTGCCGATGGTGAATTAAGCAAAGGTAATATTATGGAATGTCTCACAAGTCGTAAGGTCCTGTTTTTAGCTGATGAATGATTTTAACAAGGCTTTTTAGCAAGGTTTAGGCTACCGTCACTGTTGTGTAATCTTAATCCCACCAATAGTAAAATAGGATTTAGTGCTGCTCTATACCTACCCAGCAGAGTTGGAGTAAACAGGATTTGTGTGGGTAGATATCTGAAAGGAACAGCTGCAGAATAGATCTGCAGTTGCTCGTGGGCTGCAGCATCATGGGAGGATTTCAGTCCTGGCTCCATGTAGTGGCAGACCTACTCAGCACCCAAGCCTGTGGCCTGAGCTCAGCCCAACCTTTTCTTTGATCGCTGACTTGGGTTAAAAAGTGACTGAGTTTTTAACTTAGCTGGGCAGGGATTATCTAAAGTCTATTGATACCCTGATTAGACTCACAAGATTTAATGTAGGAATAAAAAGGAATAAATACGACCAGGGCATAGGATTTATTCTCAAATGGGTGGAAAGTGGAAAGAAAAAATGAGACAAAAAGGGTGTTACGTGTATAGGCTGTGACACTGTTGAGGAAATGAGAAGAGGACAAGAGGTAATGCCGTGCCACCTCAGTACTGCTTGGAAAACACAACTGGGAAGATTCTACAATTTTGTTACATCTTTATTGTTATTCATACTGTCCTGTGTCACTGGGGAAAGGAGTGGGGTGTTACTCCATATTCTCCTTAGGCTAGTTGATCAGGAAGGACTGAATGACATTTATCTAAGACTAACACATAAAATAGTGCCTAGCTGCTTCCCACAAGCTTCAAATCTCCAGGCAGTGCTTCATAACAAAAGCTACTTGCCTGCTCCTTCCTCTCCACTCTGCACAAGTGGAGGATATAGGAGCTGAATGAATACTTCCATCTACCTGAGATGGAAGTATTCTCTTCCCATCATACCCCTTGTTTTGAATTGAATCAGACAATGAGGGACTAATCACTTACTTGCAAACAACCTTATTCTTCAGTAGTGAAATGCAATTTTGTTTTTCAGGATTCTGGTATGCTTCTTATCTTTACTTCTGACTCCTTTCTGTTCAATGGGACTTCAATTGGTAGATGGGAAAGGTGATGTGGGGAGGGCTTTACCAAGAGGCTGAAAAAGGCAGAAAATGGGAAGGTTTGAACTTGCTTGCAGGCTATTCCTTTGAGCCAGCATTCAAGGACATGGAATAGCAGGGAGTTACTGATGTCAACACCGAGGCTCTTTTGACCCCCTGCTCACTACTCATTGCTTGAAAAAAAAAATGCTTGGGTGTTTTTATTTTGCCTATATGTTCTTGTGGGACATGGCTTCCTTGAACACAGGTAAATCCTTGCTGTGCTGTGCATGTGACACCTAGGCATCAGCTGGGATAAACTTTGCTTGGGGAGAGTGGAAAACAAGAAAATGCAGAAGCACTCACTGTCTTTGTGCAGAGAAATTCTGCATGGTCTTCTCTGGGTGAATACTCAGAAGCATATTTGAAGTACAGAGAAACTCGAGTGAGAACTTTCCAGAGCTGTTACCAAACTTCTTGCTCTACCATGCCCATTCCTTAGACCTTTGAGAACACTGAGAGTATTCATCTGAGGATGCAGGGATTAAATTAGTGTATATTCAAGCAAATCTGTTGTAGTCCGCGGTGGATGCTAAACAAGAAATTCTTGAACAGCTGGAGGTGGGAGGTCTTCAACATTTTCCATTGCAAATGTTAATGTATCTAGCAGACAGAAGGAGTATTATACAAAAAGTTAATACTTTCAGATTTTTCTGGTGCTGACCTATGGCAAGAAGGCCTGCATTTGCATTATTTCTATGGTCCTTTTTTCACAAGGAAAGGATGAAAGCAAGGAATAAAGAGATTTAAACTTGAAGCCTATTGTTCCTGTGAAAGTATCATTCAAAGGAGAAATGAAAACCTGTTTAAAAGTAGAAAGGGATGAAATCAAGAGCTGGCAAGGCGGAAATGTTTTTTTGATTCTAACTAAAACTTCCAGTTAGAAATATATATACCCAAATTCTTCCGAAAGGCTTTTTCTATCAGATGGACTATTATCAGATTGAAATACAGTCATGCTCAAAGCTGTGGCATAAGCTGATACTGTGGGCAGGTCTCCTACCTATGAGTGAGTCAGAACCAGGGGAACATATTGCCAACTGTGAAAAGGCGAGCAACAGTTGCAAATCTCCATCTTTCAATGATTCTCCTGTAAGGTGGCTGCTGCCTTGTTCTCCCTAACATATCCTCTTTCTCAAATGAGTGTTCGTAAGTTACTACTGTAAACCAAGAATTTTCATACCGGTCTCCTGCACGTGGCAGTGATAGTGAAAACAAATCACTTTCTATCTCAGACTCATTTGTTTTTTGCATTCTTTGCAATCTAGAGATTGTTCTAGCTGTTTTCCAGAAAGGTGTGTGTGTACCAGATATGTTAACATTTGCACCACGTGGGTGTGATTTAGATCATTTTTCTCTGTTTCTAAAAGTTATGGTTAACTCAAGGAGATCCTTGTCCGAAAAGAGCAGAAACAGGCAAATCTATGTCAGAAGCATGGGTAGTGCTTGTGAGAAGGCCCAGCCAGAAAGCAGAAGGTGCATTTCTCTGTGGGCACTGGAGTAAGGCAGTATGGATGGTAGCAGGGACTCACTTGCCTCCAGGAGCCTCACAACTATTTGAAACAGGATTTTACCAAGGAGTGAAGAGGAGGCTCAGGGAAGACCTTACGGAAGCCTTCCAGTTCCTAAAGGGGCCTATGGGAAAGAAGGGGAGGGACTCATGGAATGAAGTGATAGGACAAGAGGTGATGGGTTTAAACAAAAAGACAGGAGATTTAGGTTTGATGTTAGAAAGAATGTTTTTACTCAGAGGACGGTGAAGCGCTGGCACTGCTGCCCAGAGAATCTGTGGGTGCCCCATCCCTCGAGGAGGTGTTCAAGGCCAGGTTGGATGGGGCCCTGGACAGCCTGGTCTAGAGGAAGGTGTCCTTACTCATGGTAGGGGATTGGAAGTAGATGCTTGTTAAGGTCCCTTGCAATCTAGACCTTTCTATGATTCTATGAACATTTCAGTCAGCTCTGTGGTGTATGTCAACTCTCTTTACCTAAGCAGCAGATTTCAAAGACAATTTTAATGCATTTTATGTGAGATTTAAAAATGAATGTGATCTGAAATTTTAACTATAGTGCTGCATGTGGCCAGTAGAGTGCCACATTGCTGCTGAGGAGCACGTGGACTGCTAATGGCCATTCTTCGGGCACCTGTTGATTCCAGGGATGTCACTGAAGAGCAAGCCAGTCCTATTTGGTCACTGTACACAGATGAAGAGAAAGGTCTTCAGGTTATGTCTCCATTCATTCTGTGTTCTCTGTACTGAAAACTTGAAATCAGGCTAGACAGGGTAAAGTCATTGTGATTTGTCATATTTTGACTATAGTGATGAATTATACAGAGAGAAGATCAATTAGGCCTTTTAAGTTAAAGTAGTCCTTTCAAGTTATCTACTTTCTTAACTCAAGTTGTGTTCCTTCTTAACCCTCTGGAAAAATTCTTCACAGACTGTCTGTAAGATGACATTCATAACCTGAGGTAATCATAGAGGACTGTATTCGATTCCCATCTGGAACACCAAAAAATTCAGAACTGAATTTCCAGCCCAATGTTTTGGAAACAGACATATGCTTTCCATTCACTGTATGCAATAGGAGCAGCAATTTTGTTTCTTAAATGCATTTCATTCCTGGAAACTTGTATGATGCGATCTCTTGCTCAGCCTGAGCCCAGAATAGGTAAGCCTAACTGCAGCCCATTAATGTCAAAATGAGATGCTCAAATGAAATTGCATAGCTAGTAAAGACTGTGATGGGTAAGTAAAAGTCTAAGAAATCTATGCTGTCTTAGTCAGCCCTCTAAATAAAATACACAGATGTTGGGTATGTAGGATGTAGTTTAGTGCACTTCACACTATTATGGACACATCCATGGAGATACGTTAGCAGTATCAAATGGAAAAAGATAAAAGTAATGATTGTGTAGTGGCACCATCTCTCTCCCTATACTTATTTTTCTGCCCACTTTAAGCAAGGTAGATAATCTTCTCAAACTGTTGGACTGCCAATCAGATCAGTTTAACACAAACCCCAGATCTGCTTCCCCCTGCATCCCATAAGAAACCCAGTGCCCTTTTAGGCAGTAATCCCCATAGTTTGCATGGCAGTCCCGGAAAAAAGTTTCTTCTCAGCTTTTTGCGAGTCCCCTCCAGGGACAAAAGTTTAATCTTCTCTGTTGAAGTGTTTGCTGTGCTTTGTTTTCACTAATTGTGTTAGATGGGTTTCTCCACCTACCATAGCTCTTCTGATCCTCTGCAGGCCTTCATGTCTAATATAGCCTTTAGTCAGATGACATTACACCCCTATCTTTTGTTTTATAGTATTTCCATTTTTGTGAAGTGTAGCTTTTTATTACAATAGCCTTGGCACTCCTGGTCAGCCACTCTCAAACCAAATAAAAGTATCTCTCTGCCGGAGGGTGCCAGTGTGTGTAACTGGGCTGCCTTTAATCCTTCTCCCTCCCAGGTCACAGCGCCGATGGTACCATTAGAGCTCATCTCTTAATGAAAAAAAATTAAATTGGCATTCAGTTTAATGTTCCCAGAAGGGAAAAACTTAGAATAGAGCTGCTGAGACATACTCTGGGCTATTGTTGAGGTTTCGTTAGGCTTTTATTCTCTTCCACTAGATTGTAAAACCAGAAATATGTGTCCTATCGTTTGAAGAACACATGCCCCTGGAGTACTGTCTTTTCTTAGAGGAGCAGGAAAATCTGCTCTTTCAGTTCTCTTCTAACTCCTCCTTCTGGAAAAAATGTTGCACGCTGCTCCAGTTATTCCAGCATCACTACTGCATAAGCAGTGTATTTGTAGTTTCCATTATTGCAGCTGTTCACGCCTTCAGCTGCATTTTCAGTACTTACAGAGACAATAATAAGGGGAAATATGTCTGTGTAGGAAGTACATTTTTCCAGATCTGTTCAGACTTAGCATTCAGTCGCAGTAATGAGGAACAGATGAAAACGTTTTCTGAAGTCCTCTTTCGGTTGGAGCAGTTGTCCACAGTGCCTTTACAGGACGTATTCAAGAAGCTTTGGATTAGCAGCAAGATAAGCTGCTAATTAGTCTAGTCTATTAAACTTTACTCATCTGAAGAAAAGTTTCTGCCAGTTTGGTTGCTCTTAGCAGTTTCTGTTTAGGTATCTTATGCCTCTTGATCAAAGAAAATATTTGGTTACTGTTAGCTTTATGCAGTTCTTTAGTATGCTCTTCAGCACACTATATAAAACAGGGGTGACCAGCTTCTTCCCATTAATACAGTCATGTGATGCAGCTTCCTGGGGTGTGGGATTTCTCTTTTTAAGCAGAAATTATTTAAAGAGATGTAGCTCTTGTGCCCCATTGATTTCTACACTTAGACATGATTTGCTGCTGCTGTCCCAGTGCTGCGTGTCACAGGCATCTCTGAGGCTGATGGGAAGTTGTCAGGCTGAAGGAATAAGGGCTGCACATAGCTATGGGCTGTATGTTCTTGTGAGCCTGTTTCTGGCCACTGGATGTGTCAGTTCTTTTGCCATAAGTCTCTCTTATGACTCCGTAAGTCTTGCAAACTGAACTTCAGTTCATGCTGCTGTAGACAAAGCTCCTTAGCAAAGTCTGCTTCAGGTAAATGCATGCCCTGCTGAAGTTCAAATGTAAGTCCAATTGCAGTGTCCTTTTTTTACTAGCTAGCAGAAAACCGTGCTCAAAGATCCAGGCTCAGCTGAGAGGAAAATGAATATCAGAAGCAGGTTGGAGAGATGCAACCTAGTTTTACCGTCCCCCGTCCCCCCCCCCCCCCAAAGGAACAGCTTTCCTTGACTTCACTTTTGAGTTGTCCCATGCCTGCTGATTGCAGACAACAGGTCAAAAGGAGCATGGATCCAAAATAACCACTCACGTCTGCTCAGACCACACTGTGCCATTCAGTATACTCTTAAAAAAAAAAATAATAAAAAATGTAGCATATTCGCATTTGCTAGAGGTACACAGGCATCACCTCTCTGCTGTTTTTGGGGATTGTAACAGCAGTGCTTGAAAACAGAGAAAAAATCTGAAGTCCTGAAAGGGCTACAAATCCTTATATTTGAGGTCTGAAATGGGTAACTGGTCTATAGCTGGTAAGGATAAGGAGGAGACTTTCTTACTTGGTAGGCTGTCCCTATTGACTTTCCATGAGGCTTCTTAGCCATTTCTCTGAAACAGCTGGTGTTGTCTGCACTGGGGATATGATACCGGAAGATGGTTGGACAACCTGATTAGTCTCTGTATCCTCGTCTTACATTCCTACTGAAATGAGTACATTTACAGGCATTCAAGGACAGTCTGCTGTCCTGAAATGGACCCATTCCTCTGGGAGATACAAATTGGGTAAGACAAACCAGGGAGGCTCCGTCCCAGTTTATGCATTTATGATAAGCTTTTACCAACAGTGAGCTTCTGCTTTGATTTATTTAATTTGTATTTGGCGTCTTTTTTCATTTGGGATTGAAGAATGATCCCATATGAAGAATTCAGTATCGGTCACTCATTTCACAGCTGTGGCCATAGTTCTCTTTGAATGGGTGTAATTATCACCAGCTAGGCTTGTTTTGTGGTGGGACCTCACAGCTTGGGTAGCCTCCACCTTTTGCATCTCATTGACCTTGTACAGTTTTGTTTTTCCATTTCCTAAGAGAGTTATGGATATCTTTGTTGCTCTTTATTTTTTATTATTATTAGTATTATTCCAACAAGCACTAGCATTAAAATTAAATTATATTACTCTAAAATAATAAGGTCATCAGCAGAGAATCTTTTCGGGGAAAAAGAAATGTCAGAACAAATAGCCAGTTTTCACACAGAAGACAGACAGATGGTTTGCACATTAGCAATAGGCTTCTGAAATGCCCTCTCCAGCATTTTCTTTATTCTGTAGCTGAACATCCTACTGCTTGGGAGATTGGTGTCTGGGGGGCTGACTGCTGCTCTTTAGGAACTTCAAATTGAATCCTGTGATTGCGTTCAGCAGAGCTCAGAGCTACTGATGCTCTCCTGCCAACTTCTGCAAGGCAAGTGGAAATCAATCCGTCAGCTCCTGTGTGGAAAACCTGTGGGACTCCAGCAGAAGCTCTGAGGGTTCAACCCAGAGTGGGACCCAGTGGCAGGCTTTGGGCTGCGGATAAGGCAGGAGTGTTTTGCTGTTCTTGTGATGTGGAGCTTGCATGGCTTCTTACCCACATTTGCTGAGCAGAGGTGGGACATTTCCCTGCCAGAAGATGTGACTGAATAGCATGCTCTCTTGCTTCTCCAGAAGAGCTTGGAAGTACTGGTAGGACATGGAGGAGTGAGTTTGGTTATGGGGCCCCTAAGCAGCCTGGTTAGTTGATGGTCAAAGTGTTATTTCCAAGTATAAGTCTGTTTTAAGCATTTATTGTCTCTTACTGCCAGATAGTTCTCACTGTTGTCATGCCACACTCTACCTACGTGTGTCTGTGGTCGCTCTTGCCTTTGTCACTCGATTTACCTTACAGCTGATTTCCTCTCCACAGTGTGGGTTTCCAGACCATAGAATTTCTCTTTTCCAGGATAGGTTTTCCCCATGTTTTCATTCCCAGACGAGGGGAAGGACCCTTTTTCAGGCATGTTCCACTGTGATATGGAACCCTCCAGCTCTTGGGAAACCACTGGTAGCAGCTAATAATGACTTGAATATATTTCCTCCTCCTGAAGTAGCCTTCATGATCTCATGCCCGGGGGCAGAGGTCAGCAGTGGTGTGCTGCACAGGCACAGGGTCTGCAGCACCCACTTCCCTTTGTAGCCATGTACCCTTGCAGCTCCTCTGGCCCGTGTCCCAGTGGTACAAGCTCCTTTCCCCTGTTGGCATACTTGTTTTTCTACAAGAGTCTTCATATCAGCAGCAGGCCCTTTTACCAACCTCAGCACGCTGCTCTTCTTCCTGATGGTCTTTGTAGAATCATAGAATCATAGAATGGATTGAAAAGGACCACAATGATCATCCCATTTCAACCCCCCTGCTATGTGCAGGGTTGCTGACCACTAGACCAGGCCGCCCAGAGCCACATCCAGCCTGGCCTTGAATGCTTCCAGGGATGGGGCATCCACAGCCTCCTTGGGCAACGTGTTCCAATGCATCACCACCCTCTGGAAAACTTCCTCTTAATATCTAACCTAAACCTCCCCTGTCTTAGTTTAAAACAATTCCCTCTTGTCTTATCACTATCCACTCTCATAAACAGCTGATCCCCTTCCTGTTTATATGCTCCCTTCAAGTATTGAAAGGCCACAGTGAGATCTTCCTGGATTCTTCTGTTCTCCAAACTAAACAAGTCCCGTCCCCTCAACCTTTCTTCATAGGAGAGGCGCTCCAGCCCTCTGAAGCACCTCTCCTTCCACCTCTTCTTCCATCAAACCTTAAAACAGGGGGATCTGAATGGCACTGTCTGCAGGACTGCAGCTGACAAGCAGCTTCTTGGAGCTACAAACCTGACCATTGTCTTTCGTGGGAAATCTCCTTATCTATACTGATTTTTTTGCCTCTTCTGTATGCGACCTCCTTTGATTTAATGCTTTGCATTCAAGAAGTTAGCAGTATAGAATTAAATAGAGGAGCAGAATTGCACTGATTTACCATACAGGTGTAAAACCGACACATCCCCAGCCTGACAGATCTGCGAAGCAGCTTCATCTCTGTTAAAAGCAGCTGCGTCACGGCTGGCTTATGCCAAGTCACACCTATTAGCACCAATGCTGCATTTGGCTCCTTTCCAGGATAGCTGCCGTAATGTGAAATGACATATGTGTTTGCAGTGTGTGGGAACATCAAAGGGAAACGAGGAATACATTCTGACTGCTATTTGTGTAACTGTGAAATCAGCTGAGGTACATTTATTTGCAATACCTGTCTGTTTTTTAACTTACACCAAATTGTGCATAGATTTTATCCAAGGATGATAGTTTTCCTAAACACAGTGTAGGGTAATTGTATGATAGCTATCAGCTGGTCTTTTAATTTCTATTGACTAGAGAATAATCAAGTGACCTTAATGATAGCTGTTATCCTACGTATAAAATGCAGATCTTTTCAAAGACAGATTCAAAGATTTAGTCCTTGCGAGCATTGAATCCTTGCAAAAATCCTCTACGATACATATGTGGGGGAACTGCAGTTCAACTACAACTGGTGTAAAACTAGAACTCGGCATTCCTGCTTACCAGCTCTGTGTCTGCACCTATGGCTTCGGTCATCCATCTGTGGGGTGGAAAGAGAGCCATAACGAAACCTAAACTGCAACCTCACAACTAATCTGCTTCTCCTGCCCCCATATGCATATGGTTCCAGGACATTTTTTCTTCCTTTTTTCCATCTGTCTGGTGACCTTTATAGCCAAACTCTCAGACTCTGCTGACTGTGCAGCCTCTTCAAGGCTGTGCGAGAAAGCCTGTGTATTTTAGGGGTTGTTTGAATCATAAATATCCGATTTCAAAGGAGAAGAGAAAAATCAATCTCTCTTTTTTTCTCCATTTAGCAACTTTTTACAACTGTGCATAAAGGCACAAGCATGTATGCACTAACACCCAAGCATAGCGTGGTGTAAAACTTGCATGGTTTGGACAAACGTGCATCAGCACTGCGGGCTCTGGGCCACTTTGCTGGTTTTGTTGCTGGTTATCCCTCTTTGTTTGGAGCACTGCAATGTGCAGCTACCACGTCATGTGGGAAAGGACAAAGAGACTTCAATGGGGTGTGAAATTTGAGCTGATCTCCTCTCATAACACATTTCCAGATAGGAGAGCGAGAGCAGGAAACGAAACTGCAAACTTAAAAATCTCCAGGAGAGCTGAAAATGCCAGCCTGTCTCTAATCTGGAGCAGCCATCTGACGGGATGCTTTCAGGCCGGTGTCCTAACAAACACCCCAAAACTGCAGGATTTCTGCACTGAGGTTGTTCTGATTTCATCTGAAGATGAATGAAATAGCCGAGTGAAAATGTAAGACGTAGAGATGATCTGAAAGATCGGAACCCCTTAGGTGACATTACTGCACAGCTGAGATACTGATTCAGAAAGGGACGGGTTGTTTTTCAGATTCTGTTTTCGTGATCAGTGGTTGAGAAGGAAAAAAAAAAAAAAAAAGGCTTTTGAATCCAAAGATTTGAATAGAAACATTCGACCTATAAAAGCTTATATGCATTTGCATTCATTGTTAAAATCCAGCCAAAAGGAAAACACTGCTTCTGCAGATTATTCTCGCATTAGACGCCGTGCAGTTTCTCGCTGTGCAGTGCATCCCGCAGTACTGCTCTGCGCTGGGAATGTGTTGGGTGCAGCTGTGCTGCTGGGGGCAGCCGTCCCTCTGTGCTGCCCTGGGGGGACACCTGGCACCCTGTCCCGAGCTTTAGGGAGCAAAGCCCTGACTGTTCTCAGGAAGATCAGCCTCTCCGGGCTTGTCCAGAGAATGGTATTGAGGGGGATAGCAGTTGGTTCAGAGTAAAGCTTTTCAAATGGGCTTTCCGAAGCACCTGGTAGAAGAGCCATCAGCTGATAGCCCGGAGTATTTTCAGACTACTCTTTGCAGTAACTGCAAAGTTTTAAAAGCCTCCTCCATTCCCTTGGCTCTTACCCTGGGCTCAGCTCTTGAGCTCTTGCCAGCAAGTGTCCTGCCATGCAGGTTCATTGTGCGACCGAACATTTCAGCCCGGGGTCTTAATGAATGTGTCTGGGATTCCCTGTGAAAACTGAAAAATAGTATGTGTGAGTTTGCTGAGAGGCTCCCTGGTTCAATTCCCACTTATTATGAAAAGCAACATTGAAGTCAGAGGGCAGAGCAAAGAAAGAAGCGCCTAAAGAGGAGAAAAGCAGGGCCAGAGGAGGGCATGCCATTCAGACAGGCCGTGTGAAATCTGACAGTGTGCATAAATATTGGGCCTGGCCATAATAGGGCTGTGATTGTCCCACTGAAGGGACGCCTTGCGTGACTAACAATGAACCACTTGCATCGGGACGTGCAGCACAGCTGTTAAGCCTGAAGAGCTGTGAACGTTACATAGTCACTTTGCTCTGTAGAAATAAAAAACTATTTGAATTTATTATTGCTATTGTCTAATTCAGGAGTAGCGAGGTTTTTTTATGTCTCAGTGGTGCTCTGGGTATTCTAAACTTTTTAGTTTTCAAAGAGAATCCTTGCTGAATCGTTTCAAAGGAATGTAGAGCCTACTTAACTCGCAGCACGTGCAACTCACTACTGGAATCATAGCAACAAGTGATAGGGTGATACAGATATGTAATGCTGTACAGGACAGAAAACGAGTCAAAAACAAAGAATCGGAGAAGATCCCAAGTTGGAAGGGACCCATGAGGATCGCCGAGTCCAACACAGGCTCCACACAGGACTACCCAAAATTCAAACCATGAGAAGGCTGTCCAAACAACATTCCCAGGTTTTCCCATGTAAATGCATTGGGAATTCATTCTTGTTATATGCAAAGTGAAAGGGCAGTAATGACACCAAATTGGGACACTGAATGTTGGCCAGGGCGTTGGGTGTGCTCAGTAAGAGCTTTTCTGGCACTGCCACTGGTGAGCCCCACAGCACGTGGGGGTGCGTGTGCCTGGGACTGGGCAGTGCCTGCATGCTTACCCAGAGCCTGCAATGATTTTGAAGGCAGGTTTGTCCTAGTATATGTGTGACGCTGTTGCTTTTCACTGCTGTCTCTGAACAAGAATGGTACAAGCCAGCTGGCTTGTGGCCACATGTTGGCATGTTCTGGGTGCTCTGCACCACGTACCTGGAGAAGGTCAGGTTTGCAAAAGACACTTCCTTTCAAATGTCACAGCTTGGCCATCGTGAGGCTCTTTGTCTGTGAGTGTCATTAAGGGAGCTGTCTGTGCCCCTATTTTAAGCAGTGACACCGTGCCACCCTTTGGGATAGGGTAAGGAGCTGCTCTTTTCCAGATGGGTGAGGATGCAGAAAGAAATGAGTAACCAGAACTGAAATGGTAGAGAGGAACAGTTTTTGTGTTTTAACTAAGAAAAATGAAAAGTGCATGAATGTACCACTGTAAGCATTTCCTCCCATCTGAGAAATAATGGTCTAAAAAAAAACAGTGACACTTCTAGCAGTCCCTCCACCAGGCTGCCATTATTCACTCTAATGCATACACATCATTCATCATCATTAATCTTTTGCACCCAAGACATCCTATTCTCTGCGAGCTGCCACATTTCAGGTCAGGAGCTGATCCTCTGACGGGCTCAGATACCCTGTGTCTTGTCACTTTGCTGCTGCCAGCCCAGTACTGCCCAGGGACCTCGATGAGGGTAACCCTGAAGGAGGAGCAGTGCTGGGGCAGCATCCAGCACAGCATCCCCACAGCAGCACCAAGGCCTGTGCCTGGTTAGGGGTAAGGGGGAGAGTTATCAGGTCACCCAGAAAGTCTTGCTTGTTTCTTCAGGATTGGCAACACAGTCTTCAGTTGGCGTGCTTGCTGTCATGATGTGCCTTGTTCGCATCCTCTTATCAGGCAACCCTGCTGTCTTGCTTTTAATCACAGCAGCACAGCAGTAGTTGTGGATCAGCGACAATTAATACCTGTCTGCAGTGTCAACAGTGTGCTGTCCAGGCTCCTGAATGCTTCCTTTCCAGAGAAGGTGGCCAGTGCCTTATTCTGGCTGAGGCCCTAATCTGAGATTCACTGGGGTTAATGAAAACGAGGAGGATTTTTGAAGAAAAAAAAAAGTTAAAAGGTGGATGTTGGTGTCATTTTGGCACACTGTAGTCCGCAGTAGCATCAGATATTTAGTTACTTGTATACGGTCAAGTCTCCGTATTGCATATGCTGATTTATAGTAAAAAAACCAAACCTACCTCTTTGGTTTTGGGGTTTTTTGTTTGTTTGTTTGTTTGTTTGTCTTCCAGTAAGTATAACCAAAAGGTATTTCCCCAGCATAGTTTCCTAGCCCACAGTCCCCAGCAGGATCAAGCCATTGCAGTGTTGCTCTTCCTCAGTGTTTCACAAGGTTTTCCAGATATGAATACGGGTTTGTTTTCTTTTTCTGTAGTAAGCAAATCAACTACAAAAAAACACACTGAGATGTTCCTGCTCTGATGCTCCTCGTCATGCCGAGCACCCAGAGGTGGGAAGGATTTTGGAGTAACAGTCTAAAAGTTTGCTTTCAGAAGCTGCATCAGTCATCTTCAGACACCTCTTTTACTAGGCAGCAGCATCAACCAGGTGTGCAAATGGGATCGGTGAGCTCCTTCCTGTAATTTACACAATTTGGTGTGTGATAGCAGCCAAACTGTGTGTGATAGCAGCAGGACATGGCAGCTGGCATCGGGGCTTTGTGAAGGCTACAATCACTGCTCACTTTTTAAAACTTCCTTCAGTATTTGAGACTGGGTGTGCAGCAGCGCTATCCGGATAGCTGGAGTGGGATTTTCCACTTCCTCAGCAAAAGCCACATTTTATGGCAGGTATGTAAAATAGAAAGAAAAGGCCATCATTTTATAGCCTTTGAGAGAAAGCTGTCAGAACCAAGTGTTATTGGTTTTCCTTTGTTATCCTAATGATAAAGATACCCTGTAAAATATGACTAGGATTTACATACAGTCAGTTGAAAGGTTAGGAAATGGGAGAAGCAAAGCATCCTAGTACAGTGCTGATGCCATCGCTTGCTGCCTTCTGCCTTGGACCAGGGCTGTTCCTGGCTATGCTGCCCTCCCTGGGATGCTCTGGTGGGCTCTGTGGGTTTCCTCAGCAGGAGAAGCTAATAACAACTAGCTCCAGTTGTGTGCCAGAGGTAATATGTCAGATTTCTTAAGGAAATCAGCATTGCAAGGAGGTGCAGAAGCTAGGCCCCAAGTAGGGTGCAATTAAGAACAAAGTTGAAGCAGCAAATACCTCCCTTGGGCAGGAGCTGTTGCCCCAGAGATCAGCTCCCCACACGTTGGGGGGGGATGGAAGGCTGGGTGTTGAGGGCAGGATCTACAGGATGGGCAGAGAAGCATTACCCTGGGTGTCATGGTGGGAAGTGAGAGAGTGCAAAGAGCTGGCTCTTCCTTGCCCATGTACACTGTAGTGGTGACACATGGCAAGCCTTTCATTTTGTGCCACAGCACTTGGCAGCACTTGGGGCCAGAGCAGCCCTTTGTACCTTTGTATTGCCCCAAATCCTGGTGAGGAGCTGAGGCAGCCTGTTTGGGCCTCGAAGCTACAGTAATGGCAATGAAGTAACTCTAGCTTGAGTTTTATTTGTATAATTGGTGGCCTTGCTCGTTGTTTGAGAACTAACTTCATTTGTGCTTGAACTGTGACTCCCATAGCTTGATGGATATGTACGTCTTTGGGGTGACACACCACCTGTCAGTAAACTGCTATGCGCATTGAGTGGTATATAGGAATGTATGTTACAGTTAGCAGATATCTGAGGGTCAAAAATGTCACCAACTATCGGAGTGTGAATTTACTATCTAGATGAAAAACAGAAACCTTTTGTTAGAGTGCAGTGTCCCTAACATGGTGAAAGAATAGATGAGTGACTGAAGATTACAAAGCCTATCTGGGACACGTTCACTGGAGATCATCTCGTTTGGCCTTTAATCTCTCTACTTCTTTAGAATTTTGTTTAATACTTAATAGAAGCAGCAAGTTGCTCTAACCCAAGGGTGATTGAATATAGTTGTACTTACAGTTGTCTACTCATGGAAAAAAATTCTTCCCATCCCCAGTGAGATAAACAATCCCATGGAGTCAATAAATTAGTACAGAAAGTGCAGGTGCTGTGCAGCTCTGTGTATCGTTGTCTGCTAAGAGTTCCAAAAATATAACTTTTCTTTTTTTTTTTTAAACTTTCTATTCAATTTGCTCTTTATATCTGTGCCCTGGGCACTACAGGGATTTCAGAGCTGTGTATTTTCTCCCCTCCTGGTGCTGTAAGTCACTGCAGTAACCTCCTGACCCAGTGAGAACTTGGAGCTTCACCGTGCTCCCCTCCTTTCCTTTAGGAGAACAATCCAAGGCACAGCTCTGCTCTTTCAACCACTGAGAAACTGCAGTTTGTTTCTCTCAGTGCACCGAGACCTATTTAAAAACTGGGACCATCAGTGACATAGCATTGTTTTTCAATTCTGTTGGCCACAGGGGAAGGAAGAGCTCTATATTCAAGCGTTTGGAGAGCAGGTGTCTGTCCCTGTGCGAGTTGTAAGGCATTTCTCAGGGAACACAGGAGGAGAGAGCAGCCCTCCACTTACTGGCCAGGGACATCATCTCCTTCTTAGTGTTGTGTGGATTGTCCTGAACTACAGGCACCAGACTTGCATCTCTGTGTATGATCTTATGGCAGAGAATGAATTACGTGTTGGCAGGCAGCTTTGGGGCAGCTATGTTTGTGTGCATGCAGTGCCCAGTGCATTTCATGAGCTGCCTGCTGCTCTGTCACACCAGCAGGCCTAGTTATTGTCAGCACAGCGCATACCTCTGGGATTATGCCTCAGCTCTTGCATGACCCCTTCCCAAAAGAGGTGTGAGCTGACGTGGTTCATGGCCCATTTGTGGGATGATGCTCAGTGGCTGTGGTTCAGCTGGCACAGGCGCAGCAGCAGTGCATCAGACAGCAATATACCAGTCAGCATTTGGATTTCAGTTACCATGTTAATAACAACTATTACATCACTGTGCTGTAACTGTTCACTAATTATTCCTATAATGATTGTCGTGTAGCTGTCCTACTGATAAGGCAGTCTGGACAGGGCTCTGAGCAACCTGATGTAGCTGTAGGTGCCCGTGTTCATTGCAGAGAAGTTGTAGATGACCTTTTAAGGGTCCCTTCCAACACAAATGATTCTATGATTCTATGAAATGACTAAACTGGTTTCAGGTCCCCTCATCAGCCCCCATGGAGCAAATACCAGGGGAAGTAGCCTGTTGTGAGCCAGCCTGGCTGTCTTCCCATGCCCACGCACTGCCCTCTCAGCACAGGGCTCCAGGCAGCCAGCAGAGCCCTGCTGCTTCCTCCCAATCAATTGTGTCAAATTATCTGTAAGCACCGGTCTGGCTGCTATCGCTGGGGGATCGGTCCACATGCAGAAGGCACCAGGAATCCGTGGGATACAACTGATGCTGTGTGCTGGTAAAAGGAGCAAAAGAAAGAGGCTCCTCCAAAGCCCCCTATTCATAAGCTTAGCACAATAGGGGAAACAATCATTAAGGAAATTTAAGCCGGTGCTGAAAGCTGCTCTGCTTTGCTGCTTTTTTACTCAGGGGATGGCTTTTATTCTGAACTGTAATGCTTATGATATTTCAGACATGGCTTGCTTTGCTGGGTCATGTGAATGATGGATATCGCAGTATTTGGAGGTTTCCAGTAAATGAAACACACGTGGGGATGAATGCAGATATAGATCGCTTGCGTCAAACCCGGTATTATCACGGCTTGGTGAGATATCCTTTGCAAGGGCCTACAGCAATTGAAAAGTGATTAGGATTTCATTGTGTTTTCCCATTCCATTAGCCATCCCATAGATATATGTGAAAGTCCCATGGGGAAGATCTGCCCCCATCCCCTCCCTGAGTGCCCAGTGTAATACTGAAGTACGGGATGGCAGCAAAACAAAATTGCAGAAGTTTTGAGAATGTCAGTTCTCTGCACAGTTTTTGTCTTTATCTGCCAAACTGGGCAAGACCGGGGTAGCTCCGAAGCAGTGGGATAGAAGGGAATCTGGCATCCATGAATGCCAGGGGTTGGCAGGTCAGAAACTGCCAAAAAAATGAAGCTGTCTGCAGTGGCCAGAGGAGCTGGATGGGGGTTTCTGGAGAAGGGTTTTGTCATCCTTCAGTAACCTTTCCATGTGGTCCAGCACAGTGCCCAGATAACACCAATGGTACCACCAGTGATGAGTCATTCCCAAGCAGTGATTAGTGCTGCAGTTAACAAACACTGCTTCACATCACTTGGGAATAAATGCACCTTCTGACTGCCTGTTGGAATGGAAACTGGTTTTCTCCTAATTCACATTCCTGCTGAGCAGCGTTGCCTTCAGCTAAACCACTGCTGTGAAGGGGTCAGTGCAATGATGGGGTTTTAGAGTCAACCATGTGCTGTGGTGCTGAGTGTTTTGCTCATTGCTGGACCTGAAGAGGCTCAGCATCTAACCAGAAGTAGCTCTCTCTGGGAAATGCCAGTGTGCAGCTCTGAAGCTTTTATCTTATGGAAGCCAGTCAATGGAAAGCCGCCTGTGTGAGCTACTGGGGCATTTAGAGCAAGTGGGTTTGGTCACTCATGCAGATTTTTTTAGAGATCTCTCACTGGCAGTATTTCCTAATAAATGCAAATGAAATCTGTGATAAATCTATTTCAAAGCAATCGGTAGCAAGCCATCGTTGTTCAGAGAACATTATTTATACAACTCATAAACCACCGTGATGCTCGTGCATAATTCCTCACACATCACAGTGGCAGAAATTGCCTTCAGGGCCAGAATTTCCAAGGCAACCTCTCTGTTTTTAAGTTGCAGACACTGTCACTTCAGTGGCTGACTACTTGATTTTGCAGGTTCAGTTTGATGCACATACGATAGCATCTGCCTGCTGATGCCAGACTGCACCCAAAATGCCTCACTCCTTTTAATAGCAGCAAATAAAATGACAGACTGACAGCTCCAAGCAGCTCTTCATTCTCTCTTCTTTATCCAAGTCCTTCTTTACTGCCTCCTGTCCGCAGCTCTCTTCCCAGCCTTCCCAGATCCTGGCTCAGTACTTCAACTTGGACTATATCGTGTTCCATTTATGATTTCTGTTAACTCACACTTTATTCCAGTGTCTTGCTGAACCTCTAACTTAAATCCATTGACTTACTGCTTGCTGTTCCCCACATGGCCGGTTTCTCTCTCCCTTCTTGCTCTCACTGCTCGGTTCGCAACACTTCCTGGATCCGTGCTGAAAGATGTACATCATCTCTTCCTGTTCTCTCAAGGCTCCTAGGAGAACTGCAAATAATGATCTTATGGGGAAGTTTAACTTCCAAAACACCAGGCAATTTATTAACCCCATGTATTAAGTCTCCTTAGTAGCTACAAGGCGTGGTGAAAATCAAACTGCAGTGAAGCTGTGGTCATAGAAAATTTCCGTTGAGTAACCTCTTTCCTGAGAGGCTATGTTATCCAAATGACTAATAAAGTCTTGTTTAACTATCATGGAGAGACATTTTGGTAGACAGCCAGCTCTGGTTGGTCTCCTGAGTATAAAAAGTAGTATAGAAACGTTCCTTCCAGCGTTAATTCATATCAGCTTCTGGTGCTGATTTTTTGCGCTTCAAAGAGAAACGCTCCTTTATTGCACCATTTTATATCACTTGGGCTCATAGTGTGTTCCACCTATTTCTTTTTTCTGCCCTCAGTCCTACAGAAACGTCAGCATTGTAGGTTGGTGTTTCATGCACACGTGCAGCCGAGACTCACGGCAGCACATTGGAGACCTTTCATTGCTCTCATACAGGGTTTAGGGGACTTTGGTCTGGGTAGTCCCTCATGGCCATCCCTATGTTTGTAATCCTGCACTGACAGTTGGGGTTTTCTCCCTACTGCCCCTGATAGCCCACAGAGATAAGTATTGCATGCGTGCTCTAATATAAGCTAGAGTTGAGCGCCTGCGTGATGGAAACACAAAGAGCTCTCCCAGTCCAGACTGATCAGAAGGTTTTCATGCAAATCCTGCAGATTGGTGTGAAAATGCTTGAGGCGAGGTCCCATCTATGGCATTATGTTAAAAGCTTGTTACTCTGGATCTGTGAAATCTATTTTGTACAGTGAGGAGTGAAGCTCCCAAGGCCAGGTTGCTACCTGCCTGTTTCTTATCATGCGATCCAATTCTCCTACCTAAATTTTACCCCCCCCCCCCCCTTACTTTCCAAGTATTACTCCTTACAACCAAGCAGAGGCTCCATTACTGCCCACTGTACACCGCAACCCATCCAGCTTCTCAGGTTGGATGTTTCCAAGCTTAGCTCTTTGCTTCGGTTGGAGCAGGATGTTTCTAGGATCCAACACAAGGTTTTGCATCTCCAGCACTGTTGGTTCTTGTGAACAGAGGCCTCTGCACAATCTCATTTCTGACTCCAAGAGCTTACGAACTGAATGCAGCAACCAGACAGCATCCTCTTGCTTCCTGCATCCTCTTGCTTCCTGCTTATGCTACTCTTGCCTGAAGTCACAAAGAGCAATGGGTATGAGAGTAGGGCTGTTCCCGTGGCTTTTCAGGCACACTGACCTGCCCTGGGGGCTGGGGCAGGCACCATGGCTGGCAGCTGCTTGCAGTTACATCTCTGCTTCCAGAATAATGCCACGCTGAAAATAGAAAAAGGGAAAGCAATAACTGTTTATCCTGGCTAAGCATGTGTAGTAGGTTTTCATATGTTTGTAGTGTTTAAGGTCTTTTTTCCTTAAACTGTTTCAGTTTCTATTAAAAAAAAAAAAAAGAACATTTCTCTAACACAGCTTCATTAGTTATAGGACTTCATGAGATTAAAGTAGAGAGCAGATTAGCAAAACCAAACTGTAATATGTCTTGGGCATATGGTGCTGCATATGAATGGGTTTTAACTACTTAACTGTGTATAACAAAGAGCAGAAGGAGAGATTTGTCTTAGCATACCGTAATTATAATTTGTAGTAGCTGCATAGCTTAACAGTCAGAAGCCACAAAGCCACGGAAAGCTTTGGCTTGCATTTGCATGGTGTGTGTCCTCAAGCTCACGCCGTGTTCTCAGTCAGCTGATGACAGACATAAGATGGACCTTAACTAATTAGCAAGATGTCTCTCCCTCCTTCTTATTCCTCTTTGCTGGGCTTGTGTTTTGCAGATATTGTACTGAGCTTAGCTGAGCTCTGGAGTAGAATCATAGAATTACAGAATATCTTGGGTTGCAAGGGACCTCAAAGCCCACCCAGTCCTACCCTGTGCCATGGGCAGGGCTGCCACCCCCCAGCTCAGCTGCCCAGGGCCCCATCCAACCTGGCCTTGAGCGCCTGCGGGGATGAGACACCACAGCTTCTCTGGGCAGCCCGTTCTAAGTTTGCATCTTCACTTATGCACCTGTAAACTTCAAATACATCCCCAAAATGTGCAGTCCAGCCCTGGAAGTAAACGGAAGTAGTCAGTGGAAGAGGACACAGTGTTGGGTTGATTGTTAGGGAGCATCGTCCTTCAAGCCTTCCCTGCGTTTACTGATTGAAAGAATCCTATTTTCTCTTGAATTATGTCAAAGCCTGCTGTGCTGCTTGTTGGAGGGACAAGCAAGCAGAGCATTTTCTGATCACAAAGGTGCTACAAGCTACTGAAGGTCATGTTAGAAACAGAGGCATAGGCCACTATGAAGGGACCTTGAACTACCTGAAGGGGAGGCACTGCAAGCCAAAGAGCCCCTTATTTGCATCTCCTGTGTGCATGGAGCAGGTTCAAGAGAAGCTGAAACTCTGGGCAGCAGAAGAGTGGTGTAGCCAGCTTTGAACCAGGAAAGTCTATGGTTTCCAGCTTGCTTTTTTCTTGCCTAACATCTATTGTCCTACTGTGATATTGACATTCTTCAACCGACAAAAGTCAATTTTTTGTGGTTTCTAAATAGATTTGTCTTACAGTAGTTTGAACTTGGTCCTGAAACATAAGGTTGGCAGGGTTAGTGAAACACCAGTAATGTGGCTGAGCTCCTCCTGAGAAGAGCTGTGCTTTGGAGGTGAGAGGTTTCATGAGCCAAGCAGGTGTGAGGACGTTCATTCCCATGTCTTAAACATAAACTTTGTCTTAAAAAATGCTTATAAAGTGATGTAAAGATTTGAAATGGCAACCAAATCTAACTTGCATAGTAAACTCAGAAATATATAGAGAACAGGTTTTTGGGTTTTTTTTTTCCCACCTGGCTTCATCTGGGTTCCTTGTGTATTTGCAAGCAAGGACTGAGTAGCAACATCATGCCACATAGCTTAAACGTGCTTGACTTTCCATTTTTCTGTTTTGCTTTCCTCTGAGGTTTCCACAATGTGTTTCACATCCACTGTGAGTAACATTCTTGGACTTCTGCCCTGGATTAATCAAACATAAATCATCGCTTCATACCAAAGAAAGTTTTGCCAAAAACTGTGGTGGTCCAGAGGAGAAGAAAAAGAGGTTTTCTCGCCTCTGTGAACTTTTAACTGATTTTATTCCTTTCTTTTTTTGTGTGTGTGGGAAATATTGTGCACTGGAAAACCCACTGACATGGCCCTGATAGTCTTGTTTTCTTAGTGATTAATACCACAAATGAAACCCCCAGCTGCTCAGGAGAATATCCCTGCTTTCCCCTCAATTAGTTTTATGGTGGTGGGTTCTGCCAAACTTGCAGACTCAGCGCTTGGCTTATCAATAACCCAGCAATGCTTCTGTTGCAGAGTTCCCTGAAGAGAAGAGGCAGCAGAGAAATGCATAAAGAAAAAAAAGCATTTGCCCAGGTAAGGTTTGAATGTGCAATTTGGATCTAAATCACACAATAGAAATCAACATTTCTTTTTATGGGTGTTGACAGGGCCATCAAGCACATTAACTAGAGTGCAATTAGGCCTTAATCTACTGAGACTTCCCAGAGATAATGCAGAAGCAATTTAGGACACGAGTACGATCCCGAAACCACGCAGTGATCGGGTTTGCTGTATGTTCATCAGCAGAGCCAGGCTGAAGGTTTCCTACAGGAAGAGAAAATCACCTTGCCTCACACAGTAATTGGATCGCAGCTTAGGGAATGGCTAAATTTATACGTGGTGCCGAAGTCGTTGCACTAAGGAGCGGCTTGGCAGACAGCAGGTCCTCAGATGGCAGCAACTGTTCAAGATTACTGCTTCTCCCAGCTCAGGTAAAGGGCAGAGCCTGAGCTGGACCCTTTATCTGCATCCAGACACTGGTTTTTTTTGTTGTCCCCTGGGCTGGTCCTCCTCAGGGCCGTGTTTCCTTTGCTTTTTGTGCTGACAGTGGGAGTTGAAGCCTTTCCCAGCAGCCATACGGTTACTGTTTATAGAGAGAGGGATGCGGATAGCATTTCTCCTCGCTGCAGAGGGAGCCAAGAGTGGCATCATTATCTTCACTAGAGAAAGGTTGAGCCTCCCCTGCTGCCCCTTTGGCAGGCTCAGTGCACGCAACCGAGACATATGGTTTTTCTTGGAGCCGATGAAGCCTTAAAATCCCATTGATTTGTAATAATAGCTGTAATAAATTAGAACATGCTGCACTTGAAATGGGCTCCGTGTGCAACTGAAGGGGTGTGGTGGGCAGTCCAGGGACTGCAGCCTCTGCCTGTGGGGTAGAGCAGAGCTAGCATCCCTGTGGAGTGAGTACAAGTACAGCTTAATCGAACCTTAAAATGGGGCACCGGGCTTTCTTCCTGCATCTCCTGTTACAGGGAGTTAAGTCATCAGTGAGATCAGAAGAAATTTGTTTTCCTGCAAGTCTGTAAGATACATGTACAAGATATATATGTGGGCACACATGGAAATTACAAATGAAGTCATGGTTGAGTCATCTGGGGTATGTGGGAGGTAGTGTCCTTCCTTCCTTCCTTCCCTCATTCCTGGAAATACAGAAAAGTGCAGAGAGGATGAATTCGTGTGCTTACTTCCTCTGCCCAAATCCAGACGCTGGAGCTCAGGAGCACAGAAGCAGCTGTAGTTTGCCTCTGAAAGCCTTATAAAGGGCTTCACAAAATAAACGGAGAAACCCAGAGTCAGCTCTGCACCACTCACAACATGAGAACATGATCCCAGAAACCACCCAGGGAAAAAGACCTTACACTGTACACACACGGGTGTGTACACCATGCAAGCAAAGGATTTGCATTTGAAAATGAGAACCACTGTGATAGCACTGTACAAAGTAGCCATTTTTTTTCCCCAGCAATTCTTTAGGGCAAGAAAGATGGCGAAAGAATCTTATATACTGACATGCTCTATCCAATCGGGGCACGTCCTAGCCATCTCCCAGCTCTAGGGCATTACCCAGAGCAGTCTGCAAACCCGCGTATTGGTTCAGAGGAATGTGCTCTTTGAAACCAGAGCACACCACACCAAGTGCCCAACCTGGTCCAACAGCCTCTGGGTCCTGGGGCACAGCTCAGAGGGGTAAGTGCAGACACAGCCAGGCAGGTTCACAGCTCTGCTCTTCAAGGGTAGCCACCCTAAAGAACTAAAATAGTTTCATACACCTAAACTGAGATACCTTAGGCTGGACACAAAACAGCTTTGGAGGTGAAGGCTTGGCTTACTTAAGCCCACAGTATGAACCTTTGTGTCTTTCTCTTTGTCCCTACTACATATTTAGTGACTGAAAAGTGGCCACATACTTGGATTGTGTAAATTTGTGCACCTGCAGACCTACAGACACGTATAACGTAGAGCAGATCTGGTATCATTAGTTACTGGGAGCTCATCATGAAAGTAAGTGGCAACGTCAGATCCACAGCAGGGCACAGCTTAAATATGTGTTAAACTGATTGTCTAGAAGTCATGTAAAAGCAGAGTTGTTAGTCGTGCTTACCTGCCTCTAGCAGTACTGAAGAAAAAAGTTTTTATTCAGCAGAATTGCAAAGTGGAGCTTCTTGGGAAGTACCAGGCACCAGGCAAAACACAGAGAAAAGTGGTTCTCCAGCGCAAGGTAGGAGTCTGGTGCTCACCAGGTGCTTGGGTGCTGGTCGTACTGCCCTGTCATCAGACCCACAACCCTGACACGCTTCCCCATCTTCTGCCTGGCAGCTCCTGTGAGCCGGCGGTGGTAGAGGAGATGGTGTTGGTCTCTATCTATCTTTGTGTCTTCTTGCCAGAAAAGAAATATCATGTCTGGGAGTTTTTGATCAGCTCCTTGTTCTCGTCGCATCATTTACATTGCATAATGAATTTAAGTTCCTTTTTTTCATTTAAGTTTCATTTCTTTATCTCCACGCTCTCCATTTGCCTAAATTAGACTGCAGACTCTTTAGGGGTGCATCTGGGCTTTCTCCTTTTGCCTTATTTTTTTTTCATTAACATCTCCCTGTAGTGCTGTACAGGGGTGTGGTGCTATAGCATGCAAATATGTACTATTAGTAATCAATTCCCATTTATCCTTGATAATCCTTAAAGCCAGTGATGAGCACTGTTAATGACTCTACATTTTTGCATTGTCATTTGTCCTTTTTTTTTAAAAGCAGTCTGCCCTACATACACCTTTGAGGAAAGTGTCTACATGCTGGATGTGAAATACAGAAATACATTCAGGCTGAGCCATAGCCCAGCTTTCACCCCTTGGGACTTAAGCCTCTTGCTCCTCCAGAATGATGGAAAGACTATATTCTCCTTCTTTTTATGTTTTCAATTATATTTTTGGCTTTTATTGTTTTGTTTTTAACTAGTGACAAACTGTTAGTAGTTTCTGTGATTTGACCTCACTGTAGTTTGCCTTATATATCAAAACTCTACCTGTCTGTGTGGGTGCCTCGCCATCTTGCTCCTTCCACTTGGTTTCAACTGATCAAGAAATCGCTGATATTTCTGCACACAAAGTTTCAGAGGGACAGATGCATGAAGGTTGGGGTCCTGTCCTTCTGGCATGCTTAGATCTCGCTGATAATCTCTCCTGGCCATTCTTTTCCTTTGGAAAAAAAGCTGTCTGGGGAATGGGATTTTCAGTAGTCACATTCCCTGGTTGAGAAACGTGGAAGATCTAGAGCTTTCTCACCTTTCCAGATGGGATCCATATTTAGTAGGTGTGATTAACATCCATCAGCTCTGTTGTTCAGTGTGAGGCTCGTGTCTGTTTAATGAAAAATATATTGTTTGTTTCAGTTCTTAAAAAAAAATTACAAATGTGGTATTTATTTTTCCCATAGACAAAACCTAGCTATAAAATAATGTCATTAGGAGAATACTTATAACTGTTTTTGTCCTGCTGTAATAACATGCTTCCTCCATGAAAGCCTTGAGTTTGAGCTGTGCTGCGGTGATGGGCCTGATCCCAAATCCACTGAAGCTCTTCCCTTTGCATCAAAAGCTTCAGAATGCACAGTGTGTTGTGTCAAGTATGAAACAGTGAGTGCTATTGGTACTGCTTGCAATCCAGCCAAGAGACGCTCCTGGAGGAGCTGCCTGTACCACTCAGAGCCCTGGGTAAGACGTGCACATGGGCTGCTTATCACCTTGGGCATCGGTGCAGCTGCTGTAGGCGGTGGCACTGGCTGCTGGGCTCCTGCAGCCAAAGCTGCACAGCAAGCATGGAGAAGGACACTGAATCACAGAGTAAGGAAAATGCCAGATGCAATTATTTCCAAGCTTTTAACAGATAAGTAAGGAAATCTTTGAGTGCTGTTTTACAGCACTGCTCTGTATGTACTTTTCCTTGTAATCTTTTATGGGTTACTTAATTTGTAATTCAGACTTAGCAAGGGGAAAACAGTTGGCACATGTATGTCAGCATGGCAAGGAGATGTGTACATGTCAGAAGACAGAATGGAAAAAAAACCCCATCTCCTGGACTCTACTTGTAATTGGTTATATGCATCTTGCTTTCATTCATACAGAACTCACATTACTGGTGCCAGAAACAAGACCAGAGTTTTAGTTAGTCATCTGATGGCAGCTTTCTGATAAGCAGACTCCTGCTTATCACCGAAAACCACATATTAATAGAAACTTCGACTATTTCTTAACCATATAATGGTATTAGCATATAAGTTGTTTTGGTTTTATTTACTATTTGGTATTTTAAAAGCATGTGAAGCTTGAAGCAAACTCAGTAGGAAATCTGATGAATTTAGAAATATACAACTGATTACTTCTGTGTCTGTATTAACAGACACAGTATTAACAGCTGAAATTATGACATTAGTATATGTTTCAATAGGATGAGTAGAAATTAATCTAGGTAACATAAAAGATGCCATTACCAGTGTGCAAGGACTGTGTACTTTAGAAATTGAATTATTTCCTCAGATTGCTGAGCCATAATTAGTTTTGTAATTTTTTGCTTCTAATAGGCTGATCTGGGTGAACAATTAACATCAGTCACGTAATCTTCTGGATTTGGATGCCATTATTAGGAATTGTAACAAAATGGTGATTGTGAAAGACAACAGTGCCACAGAGACTGAATCGAAGTTTCCATAGATAATTGCACATATGTCCACATGGCCTAACAACAATGATGAAATCTGCTGTCTCAAGAGATCATCTTTCAAAGCCTGCCTTCCATTATGCTGCTAATGCTGATAAATGTGTCTCTTACAAGGCCAAGTGCCTGCATCTCCATGACAATTCATGAAAGTGATTCATGCAGAGAAATTGTTCATCAGCTTAGAATTTACTTATCCTCATCTCTTATTTCAGCACAATTACAGCGCAGTGCACACTGGAGTTCTCATCAGAATGACATGCCCAACTCCTCCCCCCCAAAAAATTAAACTCTTATTTAATACAGTGGTGCTTCCAGAAAATAATGCAGGTTTTCACATGGGATGGGTTTGAATGTAACTGTGGTTTAATGATTTTTTCTTCTTTTTTTTTCCATGTGTTTTCCCTTGTGAGCAGTTGTCTGTAGCAGGAAGAGTGGTCACATGCTGTTCCATCCTAATAATAACAACAGCAGTGACAACAGTAGTGATTCCTATGCTGAAAGAGAGCTAGGTACTCCATCTGTTTCAGTGTTGAGAGATCCAGTTAAAGAACACAGTGAAGTGCTTCTTCACTTTGCAGGGCTACTGTGCAGCTTAGCACGTTTTTATGCTTCACAAGCTGAAGAAGCCCCAGGTTTGGGATTATGACAAGGAAATTTGTTGGAGTAGTCTTAATTTCATGATGCTAAAAGTGAGCAAATGTAGCGTGAAAAATAAATGGAACAGAAAGTGCCAACAAATCACTGCACCTTTCCAGTGTAGTCATTCTCTTTTTCCACAAAATTTGCTCAGTATTTGAGAAAAACTAAACACTGAGCACCAATGAGCACCTTTGCACTGGCACTCCTGCATCACTGAACACTTGCACCTGATTTTTATTTCTGTATTGAACTCTGGTCAAGCTGCTTTGCAAATTTAACCAGGACCAAACCATGAAACGTGTCAACTGTGTGGTTTGTGTGGCACTGTCTCTGTATTGTTTGCCTTCCTAGCAGACATGACACAGAGGGTGGGAAGGGGAAGATTTTGGAAAGTGAGCAACTGCGTGTGGTTCTCTTCTAACATTGTTTTGGTGGGGTGCTTGTTCTTGGCAGGAGGACAGTGCTGATTTGAAGTGTCAGCTTCAGTTTGCCAAAGAGGAGGCAGCACTGATGCGTAAGAAGATGGCCAAGCTGGGGAGAGAGAAGGATGAGCTGGAGCAGGAGCTCCAGAAATACAAGTCCATCTATGGAGATGTGGACAGTCCTCTGCCTACAGGAGAGGCTGGAGGCCCACCCAGTACCAGAGAGGCTGAGCTGAAGCTTCGGCTGAAGCTGGTGGAGGAGGAGGCCAACATACTGGGCAGGAAAATAGTGGAACTGGAGGTGGAGAACAGGGGGATTAAAGCTGAGATGGAGGATATGAGGTGCCAGTACGAGAAAGAGTGTCTCAGCAGGGACCACATTTCAAGCATTCCTACCTCACCCTATGGCGACTCTGTGGAGTCGGCCACGGAGCTGCGCCGACACCTGCAGTTTGTGGAAGAGGAAGCAGAACTGCTGAGGCGGTCAATCTCTGAAATCGAGGATCACAACAAACAGCTAACCAACGAGCTGAACAAATTCAAGTTTGAGCCAGGCCAGGAGCCGGGCTGGCTGGAGGACTCAGCGTCCAAGTGCGGCGGGCCACTGCAGGAGGAACTGAAGTCTGCCAGGCTGCAGATCAACGAGCTGAGCGGGAAAGTGATGAAGCTGCAGTACGAGAACAGGGTCCTGATGTCCAACGTGCAGCGGTACGACCTTGCCTCCCACCTGGGCCTGCGCACTTCCAGCCCCAGGGACAGCGATGCTGACAGCGATGCTGGGAAGAAGGAGAGCGACAGCGAAGAAGGTCGCCCACTCCAGCCAAAGAGAGAGGGGCCGATCGGGGGCGAGAGTGACTCCGAGGAGATTTATGAGAAGACATCAGGTTTTGGGAGTGGGAAGCCGTCAGAAGTCAGTGACCTGTGCTCCACTGACTTCATGCGAGCGAAAGAGGACACCGAGTCTTTAATTAACATCAAACGTGAGGCTGAGCGCCTCGAAAGGACCGTAGATCGTCTTATCACTGACACAGACAGCTTGATTTATGATGCAAAGGTGCATATAACCAGCAGCCCATCCACTGAGCAGGATTTCAAAAGTGATGAGGGAAAGGGAGAAGATAAGCATGAACCGGAGCTTCTGGACACCATCAACGCTAGGATGAAATCTTTCCGGAAAGAGCTACAGACCTTCCTGGAGAAGGTTGATCACATAGGGGAGGGCATTAAGGAGCAGATGGAAGACCTCTCACCTCTTCCCCATCTCACAGAGTCTTCCAGTTTCCTATCCACGATGACGTCCATGTCACGAGACTCTCCCATTGGTAACCTGGGGAAGGAGTTAATCACAGACTTCCAGGTAGGCCAACCCCTTGATTGCCTTCTTTCTGTTTATTGTTTCTCTTTCTTGCTGGCATTGCTACCCTAGAGCTAATTTTCCTCACAGCTGCTTTGTTATGATTTCAGACCTGCAATATATTAAAGCGTGTAATGTTAAACGGACACTTTTATAGGTTTTTTCTTTTGTTTGTTTGCACAACTCTTTTGATTTAGAGGCGGTTCCTCATGGCAAAAAAAAAAAAAGGCTAATCCACTGGTGCTATGGAGGTCTGTGTTCTTTTTGTCTGTAACAGCAGTGTTTCCTTGTGAAAGAGGAGATTAATTAAAAAAAACAAATCCTAATGAAAGTAATTTAGCAGCCTTTCTAAGAAATGCGTGGAGGTCTTTATTGTGCTCTCCGGTAAAAGAGTCAGGCGTGTTCTCAAAAGCCTTGCCAAAAGAACCCAACCCAACCACCGTTTTCTAAGTGATATGTTTTGAAAAGCCTGCTTACAGCTCACTCCCCTAACCGAGCAGCGGGTGAGAAGCACTGTAGCCAGCGAAGGACTGCCTTGCCTAAAGCCTTGCCTATGGGCGCATGTCTAAACTGCCACAGCTGCCACACTGGATATGGCTTTTCTGCACAGCACAAGTAAGGAAGGAAGAGCTTTGTATCCCTTATCCTTCATGACTTGTATGCTTGCTGTTGGTTTGACTCATGCATCCTCATTGCATGCGCCTCATAACCAGTGTTTGCATTCTTTTTTCCTCTCTTTCTCTTTTTTGCTTTTCAGATGTTTCAGCCCATCATTTTGCTCATCCTCATTTTGGTTTTGTTCTCTTCACTTTCTTATGCCACTGTATTTAAGTTGTTTTTTCTGTTCACGCTTTTCTTTGTCTTGTAGTTTTTCAGTCGTCTACCTTACCCATTTTTGTTTTCTTTATTCCCTCCTGTCCTTTTGTTCTTTTGTTACAAACTGCCCATGCACCTAACAGTCCAAACTGAGGGATCAGAAGGAGTGGCAGCTCAAACAAGATCGTGGAGAGGAGCGAGAGATTCACCACCAGCGAGCCACCACCGACCCACACCGCAGAGCTGATGGAGACATAAAACTCTACAGGCCAGGAGACAAGGGCTGTTTCAGTCTAGAGGTCAGCAAAGCAGCCCCCTTGCTCACTGCCTCCTGCTGCCTTTGCCAGGATATAAGGAATAGAAGCCAGGGGTTGGGGAAGTAAATTGGACAAGACACAGCACCTGTGTTGTGAAAGTTCTGGTGACCTCTTTTCTCCCTTGTATAATTTCAGAGGAGCGAATTGGTTCTGACTGGGGACTGGTCAACCTGCTCCCAGTAGTTCTGCAAAGTGGGAAAATATGGCTCAGGGACTCAGTGCAATTAAGTATAGTAATGAAAACCTCTGTTAGAGATTTTAATCCCTAACATCAAATTGTGCTTCTGTGACTCCAGATTTCACCGTGTTGGATCGTTTCAATCTGGAAGGTCTACAGATAGCGAGCACTTTGCATTTTGCATAGCAGTAGTTTGTGCAGGAAAGGGTTTGGTGCTGGTGTGCATGGGAGCACGGCAACCTGCAGCTTACAAGAAAAAGCTTATTTAAAGTGCAATTCTCCATTGTTTTGCTTGTTGAGTACTTTTCCATTCATCAAAGACATTGATCAGTTTTTATTTAAATCTTCATCCATGCAGAGGTCGTATCAGCCTCAGTGAGCATCTCTTTAGCTACTTTCTCATGAACATAGATTGTCCAGACACTGCAACTCATCTTGAAAAAGACAATTTCCAGTCTGTCTTCATAAAAGCAAGTTTGGAAACTTTTTCTGCAAGCCACTGTCAGGCCAAATCCACCTTGAAACTGTGGTGGGTAAAGTAGTTGCTAGAGAGGGATAATTTTTAACATGCTTTTAATTCTGAAGACACATGCAAAGAGGCCTTAGTAAGTCTGAAGCCCCTGATTAAATCTGGAAAAGGGAGAATGCTGACTGGGACAGCTGTGTTTGTCATTAAGTGATAATAAGCGCTAGAAAGGAGGGGTAGGAAGAGGGAGTGTCAGAGTGGCTGCTAGCCAAACAGCAACATGCTGTACTGAATATCAAAGAGAGTGGCTCTTCGTCTTAATGCAGGTAATTCTTCGCTGGTTTTGCTTTGTGTGTTTTAAACTACCCTGATAGTAGTAAAAACAAGAGTTTTGGTAGCACTGGAATAATTAATTTGTTCAGCAGATTCTTTGTCAACTTCTCACACTTACCAGCCATAATAAGCCTCAGAAAGGATATCTATTCAATCCAGGACACCATAAGTCTCTGGCTGAAAGGTAAAGTCTTTCTTCTTCAGCTGCAAAATGGGAAGATGAGGTAGAGAGACCTTGTAGTTGAGTGTGGATCCTTTTGCAATTATGTTGGTCCGTAGTCATGTTAGATTAGGTCAGAAAATGATCAAAGCAAATGTTTACAATATTTCTGTTTAAATTCTGTCATCTTTGTTAATTCCCTCTTGCCTTAGATCAGACACATTATTGTATTGCCATGTGTATGTGAGTCCTCTGTTAAAATTAGGGATTTGGGTACTTTGAGCACAATGTCTCTTCTTTTTTTTTCCCATTCCCAAGATGAGATGGTATGTAAACTGTGTACAGAGAACTGTTTTTAAACACAGGTTGAGTAGATCTGACCACTGCCTGACAAGGAATGAGCCAGTAAGTACAATCAAAGGTAGAGAGCATCCAGCTGGGGTCTGGATGTGCTCAAAAGGTGAGCAAGGATGGAGTTTAACTGTCCCAAATGAGACAATGTTTAAAAACAATGTGCTTGATTCAGTCAGGTTTACTTAAACAACAAAGAACACTGCACTGCTTTATACTGAAACTTTTCAGTGGGTGGACAGCCAGTAGAAATCCTATAGTCTTTAATACTTAATGCTAACTGAAGCAGAAGATTCCTCCAAATAATTATGAATATTATCAGTCCAATTCTTTTTTAATATCATGCACTGCTTTAGCAAAAAACCCTACTATTCTTTTATGCCAGATAAAAGGAAAAAAACAATTTTCAAATACCAAACGGTTGGGTTTTTTTATTACCACAGACATTTCAAAGTGGAGACTCAAAACCTTTCCATTCCCACATGTAAGCCACTATCTGCTTTAGTTTATGGAATGATCACATTGTCCAGTGAGTCATATTGATTGATGATCTTCTTTCTGTGTATGGACTTTTAGCATGAGAAGACATTTCATTTCAGCTAGGCAACTGATTTCTTTATAAGCAAACAAAACCTTCTTTTCCAAAATGAATTTTAAATTGAAAATGTCCCAAGCAATGCTGAGCAGCTTCTATTTAGCTATTTTCCCTGTTTTCAAAAATAAGCATCGCAGGAGCCTAATTGTTTGATTAAGAACAATAAATGCAAACTGACTTCTGCTTGAAACTACCCTGTAGCCTAACTGTAAACATCTGCCTTTGTTTGGTCTTCACACTGCAGTTGTTAGTGCAACAGTATTATTAGAATGTATTTGCATATTAAAGAGGTGGGTTAGAGTCATAGTCCAAGGGAAATTATGTCTTGAAATTGCCTTAAGAGCAGGGCTTTGTTTTCTTGCTGAAACAAGCTGTTCAGCTGCTGTTGCAGGAGGCTGGAGCCCATTGGGGTGGATGTTCAATCCATTATTCATGATTTTAGCAGAGCGAGTTATGGTGGGAGGGGGAAACCATTCTTCACCACCCAAAGAAAGGAGAGTGATCGGGCAAGAGTCGCCATAACTGAAAGGCATGCAGGAACTAAAAAGGGTAGCACAGTGCTTTGTGGAGTAAACGCCTGGTACAAATCAAATGATTAATATGGCAATGAATGGAAGCCAGTGTAAAATACAATAAATAATTTTTCATCGGGTGAATTTTACCCTTTCAACCAGTGGAATGGCCATAAACAAAATGCAGCTTCCTTGAAGCAGGCTGCAGAGTCCTCATGTTTATTCAGAGATAGTAAGACATTCTAGAAATGAAGAATTAAGAAAAAAATCATTCTTTCAAAGGACCAAATAGAGCAGATTCTGATTGCTCAGTGACAGGGTATCGTTTCTGCTCTTACCTGGGTGTGTTATCACCTAAGGCAAAAGTACTAATCTTTGCATTTTACATTTGGGTGCTGTGATTTTTTTCATGCACAACCTTTAAAAACTCACAAATTTGTTTGTATGTACAAAATTTCAGTTCCTCAAATTTTATGGAAAAAGATTCACTGATTTGAGTTAACTTAAAAGGTGCAATTTGTCACCAGAGAATTAGAATAAAAGCAGGTATGGCAGGAAAGATGAGAGCTTTTCAGAAGAAAGTTTTCCATAAGATCTAGTAGTAGATGAGAATAATTCACACTGAGCAATAATTTCTTCTAGGCCATTCTTAATCTGCTTATCCACTTTTCTTACCTATTGTGCCCATAAGAAATATGAAGCAGCTGTGAATTACTGTGAATTAATTTCTGGGTTAAAGTGTGAACCAATCAGATACAGTGATGTTCAAGTTAGGCAAGTCACTTTACCACCTGCTTTGAATCAAATCTTCAGTATGGATCCATTTTGGACATGTGAGAATTTCGATCTGTATCTTGGATATTCTATTTTGAGATGGTTTTAGAGTCTGTACTCCTTCCATGAAACTTTCATAATTCCCCTTGAGAGCTTTTCAGCTGGGTGGCGGGTGGCTTTCACAGGAGCTCCCAGCCGTGCACTGAAAATTTGCACATCCTTTCCTTCTGCCCTAATTTAAGATTTTGTTTTCCCAGAAAGGAAACAGTGGATGTTTTCTACACTGTGATTTTTCTTTACTAAAAATATACATACATATATATATATATATATATATATATATATATATATAGGCACCACATAGAAAGTTGCATCTCTTAGTGTCCACTGTGCCTCCAATTTAAAGTTGTGGGAAGAAGAAAGACAAAGCTGGAGCTGACTGTACTCCTTCCCACCAAGATTAGGGGCAGAAAGAATAATTTACTTTGATGAATTGTGTTCATTCTTGCTATGCAGTGTTCCCTAAAGGTTGACCATATAATGACTTAAAAGACCCTTTATGATGTAAATGTGGATATCTCAGCTGTAACTGAAATCTGTATACTATCCATACAATGAGATGGATTTACAAAGACTGGGAGCAAAGTGTTTTTGTGTTTTCATAGAACCAGAGACTCTTTGTATAAGCACAGGGAAATAACCACACAATTCCTGTTGTGCACTTGCAAATGGAATATAGATCATACATTTTTAAATGGCAGAGGATAAGAGTACATCTTCGGAAGTAGCCTCTGAGGATTCAGTTAGATGTGTATTGCATGTCAAAAGTAATACAAAAGGCACTGGAAGTTCTTATCAAATCTGCTTTATTGTACTCAAGCAATGATCAGCTGTAAAGTGTAAAAACATAGTCGTTTTTAGACTGTGTGGTCTAAGGCCTTGTAAGATGGCAGCAGGTGAGCAGCATAAAATGTTCTTCAGTCTTCCTTGCAATTGTACACAAATACTGCAGAGCATCTTTCTACCCTGCCTCCCCAGGCCTTCAGGTGCTCCATCCATTTTGAAAAAAGGCTGCAAAGAATGATTTTGTGGAATCTAATGTTCATGGTCGTTGCATATAATTCAATTCAGAGACAAATAGAGGTTTGAATTAGCTATGATAAAATAGAGAAATCGTACAAATAAAACCAAGCCATACCTCATGGTAATTGTAGTAAACCAGTCAGTGGAAATGTGGAATGTATGAGCCAGAAAGTAGCTTGTAAAGCCTTCAACTTGCCAAGAGGGGCAGAAAGGTGTTGGTGGAATGAGCTGTGGTGATGACCCCCAAACCGTGGATGACACTGACTATCCTCTTTTGGTGGTAAAGACAGCGGCATCGATTAGCTTGTTCTGGAGATACCAGGTGAGACAAGATGGCTTTAGCAGAAGGACTTGGTTCCATCTGTCTGGAATGACAAAGGTGGAAGTCGGCCCAGAAAAGTGATAATTGGGTGTTATTGGAAAACTTCTGGTTGTTGTGGAGCTGCAGATGAAGTGCAAGTGTTTCTGTGATGCTGTGATGGAGTAGCATTAGCCTGTACTTCCTATTGTAGTGTGTTTCTGTGTCTTGTAGTGAGTTTGTGTCTGTTACTGTGGTGTCACTATGTTGTGTTGTGGCCCTCACATTCAGGACATTTTCTATTCCTCCTGTAGCGCACCCATTACTGAGAAAAAGGAGACAAAGAATGGAAGTCAGCAGGATATCAACTTCTGTGTTGATTTTGTAGCAGGGTTGTTTTCCAAAACAAAACAAAACCACAGTTGTGCCACAGGCCGCACCCAGCTGATTATATGGAGCATACAAGCATCCAGCAATGCACTGTCAGGTGCCTGAGCTGCATATATAAATATCACTTGATACATTTTTATGTATTCTTCATTTATTATCCAGACATTTAGCAGTAATCCATTAGGCCCTTAAGCAGCCTTATCTCCCTTGATTTGAGCAGTACTAATCCCACTGCTCCTAATAGACGTGACATTATGTGAGATGATAGGCTATGAAGAGCCCTCGGGTTGTGCTAGAAGAAGAATGTTGTGCAGCTCTGCAGTCATGCATTAACTGCTTTTCAACACATTTACCACTCATAAAAATATATCATACTTAAACAGGCAAAGCAATTGTAAAAGGATTTACACTCTTAAGTGTGCATGTAATAGTGTATTTGCCTTTATGATGCATTTAATCTCTTCCTAGTAATTTCAGAAGCTATCACATAATCCTAGTGCCCAGGTTCCCTGGAACTTGGCTTTGCATGGGCTGCGTGTTTCTTAAAAAACTGCACCAGTTTATCATTTTCATGTTCTAATTTTGCAGACATAAAGATATTCCCAGTGTATGTGCAACTGTGTAATCCCAATTAGCATTAGTCTAAATTGCAACATATGATCTTGTAGCAAATTGTTGTTCATTGGAAAACACAACTGTGAAGTGAATAGTGAAAAATTCAAACCTTACCTTTCTGGTAAAAGCTTTTGCTGCTTTGATTCAGTTTCTAATTTCAGGAGTCCAACAACAAATTACCTTTCTAGCTGCCAAAATATGTAGTCCTATGATTGTAGGGAGAGTCACGCTAAGATCAGTTATACTTCATGTATATTTTAAATTAACAACATATGAATTTTTACAAGAACTGTGCTGTTTTCATTTCTTGAGGCATACTACAAGATTATTTTACATGATTATTACCCATGGGAGGGAGTTGCCATGTGTAACTCTTTCTGTCAGATAGGCTTGGCACAATTCTGACTGATTTTGAATTCACAGAAAGAGGGAAAACACATTTTTAAAGTTACACCTGAATTAACTAGGTGCGCTGGTTCTTGTTTACCACGTACCTAAAGAGTAGGTGAGACAGTTAATATGTCAGCTCACTCTTGGTCACCTTCTGATGACTTTTGGAACGCTGAAAGTGTCACTTCTTCACATACAACACAGACGTGCACAAGTCAATGAGGGTATCATAGAATCATAGAATGTCTTGGGTTGGAAGTGAGCTTTGAGATCATTCAGTTTCAGCTCCCTGCCCTGGGTGGGGTTACCAACCGCTAGATCAGGCTCTACATCAGTATCAATTGTCCAGTGGAGAAGGAACTTAGAGGGCTCAGAAAGTAAACGTAGGTGACTTCTGTTCCTCCACAGAGTTTCTTCCCTAGAGGAGGAGAGGAACATCTGCTCTGCAGACAAATACTTTTGGAATAATCAAAACTGCCCCAGTAGGGCTGCCACAGCAGCAGTGGCTGAATTTGCTCTTCAGAAGAGAGAGGAGAAGGGACACGGGGCAGGAGGGAGGCAATTCATCCTCTGAGAGCAGTCTCACAGCCAGCTTTAAGGCCTTGCAGCTGCTGAGGCTGCAGCCTACTGGACACTGGCCAGCAGAGAATTTGGAATTGTGCTTTGAAGCCTGAGGGGATCTCTTCTCAGAGTGTCTTTACTCAGAGAAGCAGGTGTTTGGTGGCAGAGTGTTTTCTGGGGTGGCACTGCCGGTGCATGCAGAGAGCCTGGCTGAGCAGCACGCTGAGGCAGGCGAAGCATCCAAAGTGAGAGAGACAAAATGGAGGACACAGAAAGTGCTGATCAGGAATCTAAGTGCCACAAGATTAATGGGTGCAGCATAAATAGCAAGGTCTGTGACTCTGCCTTCTTAGGTCTTTATTTTTGAATTAAGCAACTGTCAGGAGCAAAGTGGATGGGGTGCCAAACTTATATTCAAAGTAAAATTGAAATTATTAAGATTAAAAAAGCGTTTGACCTAAAAGAGAGATCCTTAAGGGTAACGGTGAGATCCCAGGCTCACCTAACTTGTCACCATGACATTTGTGGAGCACTTATTTTGAGTAGAAATTGCAGAATTAAGTCGACTTGTGCAGAGAGCTGTTCTGTGTCTGAAGAAAGGAACTTTATATGCTCAATTGCTTTAATGAATGCTATTCCATTAACTGTCTAATCAGAAGTATTGCAAATGAATAAATAATAAGGTGCAAAATGTGTACATTGGATACATCTTCTGCAGAGATGTTAAAATTCAATAGCTCTGATTATCATAGTAATATATGGTACCAAATGTGGAATCCTGCAGATATGAGCTGGTCTGGCAGATGGCATTCATGGTGAGCTGTTTCACTTCCTTGTGTCATCCTGGAGCAGAGGCCTGAAGGAAGGAATGCTACAGGCAGCACCAGCATCACAGCTTTAGCCCTCATTAGAAGCCACACAGGACGTTTCCACACACACTTAGGACATTGCACTTTATTTGCACACTGTGCTTTGGTTTTAACTGTTGATAACCATGAGTTATGCAGATGTCTGTCCTGCGGTTCTTCTCTTTTTCCCTCTTTTTCCACAACCGAAACCCATTTTCCGCTAAACCCATCCCTTTGTCCTGCTGATCAGCTGAGGGGTTCCCATGTTTTACCTGTACAGAGTGTATCGATACAGGAGCTTCAGGCTCAGCTTGAGCAGGAGACAAGACTTCACCAGGAGGAGCAAGAAAAGTTTACAGAAAAGATCATTCAGGTAAATACGAAACCCGGCTGCTGGGAGACGTGTGGCCATGACGCGTGGTGTGGACCATGCTGTCCTGATGGAGCCTTGTTGAGCTCCCTGGGAGAGCTTGGAGGCTGGGGAAATGCAAGCACAAACCTGTTTTGCTAATTTGAATCTGATTTTTCCGATTGTTGGAGAGGAGTTTTGTCTTCCTGTGTGTAGACTGTGTTAGAAAGAGTCCACGGCATTGGCCAAGAATGAGCTGTAAGGGGGGTACCCTGCCAGATGGCCTCCTCAATGGAGGAGTGGAAGTTGAGGCAGGGATATGGAATAGTGCAGAGGAGGTTATATCAGCCCTTTCAGCTCTCTGTGAGGACAGGAAGTGTACATTTGATCTCTGGGGGCATGTTGGGTTCTGTGCCTTATTCAGACCCCTCCTAGGCCAAAGAAAACCCAACTTTTCTCTGAAGCTGGAGGAGTTGTACTTTAGTAACTGAGACACAGAACAGGATCTTTTGTATCCCTCAGTGCCCCATGTTTCTAACCTCTTATCTGTAATTGGTGAACAAATCATAGTCTGTTGTATGGGTTTGCCTGCTTTTTTGAAGGTTGGAACATATGAGCTAATCCTTTTGTGGTCTCTAGCTCCTAAAGCAAAAACAAACAACTGTTAATCATTTTTGCAGGCTGTTCAGCTCTTAAAAGAAGTTTTCGTTTTTAAATTTACTCACAGACTAAATTCAGCACAATTACTGCATAATGTTAAGTATTTATCCTTGTGCCAGCTAATCTCATTATGCCCAAGTGGTATCTCTCATTTTTGATAAGTGGCTTTAATTTTCAGTTGATCTCAATAGGAGTTTCTTCATGGAGGCTTTTGAAGGCAACCCATAAATTGATTTCCTTCCTAGTTGCCTTGGCCATGAATGCTTTTTGGATGTTATGTCTGCCTCCAAGTTATTTTCTTTTGCAATAGCTACCCATTGAAAAAGCACAAAAATATTCTGCTATCTCCACCAGGACTTTCTGCAAGAACCTGTGACTACATGGATTTAGATCGTAACAGCTAGTGAAAACAATGAGAAATGCAGCAAAATCAAAGCTAACCATTCATGCTTTCAGCTAGTAGAAATAGAATAATGAAAGTATCTCCTGGATTTTTTTTTTCCAGATTATGGCCATCCTGTTGATATTATTCCTTTTTTTTATCATCTTCCAGGATTTCTGGTGGAAATGACTCATAGATCTTTGCTGTATTTAACCATAGCCTCATTTGGTGGAAGAATTTGCATTAACACAAAATCTGTTCATTTATTCCCTTAAATTTAAATATAAAAGAAAGAACTCCTTTTTTACTCACATTTTTTTGCAGTATTTAATGACATTACACTGGTGTGTGGTAGCAGTGTATAGTCCCCATGAGTGTCATCAGGAGTTGCATGTATGTTTTCTTGGGCCATTATATCTGATATTGTTTCAGACTACTTTTAAGATGCATTTTAAATCCATATGAGTTAGCAACTGCTGTGAATAATTTAATCAGGAATATTTTACAAGGCTTATAGTTCCTTAAATAATTATTTATTTATCAATTTTTTATTATAAAAATCGTCCAAATCATCTAGATCAATGTTATGGATGTATTAATGCATAGTTGCGTAGATGTTGTAAATTTGTGTTATGCCAGAGTGCATGGTTTAAAGGGCAGGAGAGTCCTTAGTGAACAGTCTAGTATGGAACAGTAGCACCTGAAGGTTGCCATGAAAACCAGGCATGTATTTGCTAGCAGTACTAAGTGCTAGGGGCTCCAGAAAAAGAATCCATGAAGCATTCTTTATCCTCGTGTGTTGTTTCTTGCAAGGTATGTTCCTTAAATCATTATGGTCGTTAGTTTACTTTGGCTTTCATAGTTTTCATCTATGGAGCTGGTAGGGCAAGGGAAAAGCTCTTCTACAAAATGGAAACTTGTAGAAACTGGCATCTATAAGCAGTGGCTCTGAGCCCCTTTTCTGACTGACCTTTCTTGATGAATCAGAACTACAGCTTGGTTGAAGGGGAAATGCCATCTCATCCATATAGAAGAAGAAATCCTGTACAGCAAACTTGTACAAGTGTTATGGGGCCAGTGATGTGTAGTGGTTTGATTTTGACGTATTGAGGGAGAAGTCACATTTAAAGAATATTGTTTCAGATTGGCTTGTGTTGAAAGAAATGTAATGATATGTTAGCTACGAACAGTGATCTTTTCCTGGTGCTTCTGGTACTAAAACTGGTACTTCTGGTACTAAAACTAAAACTAAATATTGAAGGCCAAGTTGCAGCCTATTGCTGTCTCTTCAGTTTCTGCCTGTGTCCCTGACCTAGAAGTATTTGTTTTCTAGGTTCAGAGACATCTGAATATGAACTACAAGAGCGAAGGACAAGGACCATTAGCTGTATCTGAGATACTGGATGCAGGTCTATGGGGACCACTGCCCTTTTAGAAGGAGAAGGAGATGTGTTCACAGAGAAAGGGATGAGTCTGTGGCCAGGGAGATTAGGATAATATTTCAGGTTGTCTGAAGGGCAATTGCAGTCCCACCTCCTAGAAATAGCTTCAAATACATTTAGCAGATGTGATGTATGTAGCACTTAGAGTGGTGCCTGTTCCGGGAATGTACTGCAGGGATACAATCAAGAGAGGGAAGAAAATTTGATGGGTATAAAGCATTTAAGCAAAAGCAGAATTCTCTTGCATCCTTAGAGTAAACAAATTGTCCAATTCCATGGCACGTTACTTGGATATGGTTATCTAAGCTAAGTTTATTGGCTGCTGTCCCCTAATTTCCTCAGCATGACAGTCATAACTGCTGAGGAACTTGTTGAGCCAAACTGAATAACTATCCACGGCTCATAAAAATGAGATATTTAAATTTGTCTCAGCCAACAAAATCTAAATCCTGGAGACCACCAGCACATTGACACGGTGTCTGTTGTTCCATTAAAGCTGGAAGAGGAGCATATGCAGACCTTGAGGAGGAAAGACTTGGAAGTGCAGAGCTTGACTTTGCAGAACAAACTGGAAGAAAAGACTTGGAGCCAGGAGAAGAGTTTGCTGCAGCAAGAACTCAGGCATTTCAAGCAGGACACCTTCCTTGTATATGTCAAACTGAAGTGGCTGCTGAAACACTGGCGGCAAGGCAAGCGGATGGAGGATGATGGGGAGGACATACTAGAGGTAACTGGCCCACCACCACTAACCCAATGAAATTGCACTGGATGTTGCTTCTTTAACTGTAGATTTTAAATATGATGTAGCATCACCAACTGTACGTAAACTTAGATTTTAAGAGGATTCAAATAAAACACAAGGGTTTTTCTTATTACTGCTTGTGTTAGAGGATATCTTGCATTATATCTCCGTTACGCATCACCTATCTTTAAATCTAAACCCTTAACTAGTACAAGCATTTGGCCTTAAAAAAAAAAATCTCCGACAGTAAATGAAGATTTAATTAGGTCTCTAAGATAATAATACTGAATAATTTTTGGAAAGAAAAGTATCTTAGTGAGCTGATGGAGTCAAATCTGTTTAGATGGGTTGAGTGCTGTCATTTTTGTCACTGTGCGCAATATGTTCCTTATAAAGCCTTCAGTAATACAGATGGAGGGAAGCTCTGTTTTCATGTTGGCAAGAGAATTATACAGTCTTGTGGGAACTCACGGTGAATCATTCTTGTTTGTTCCTTTTCTTCATACACACGTCTATCACCACCAGCAGCAGTACACCAGTAGTCATCAAAGTAATTTTCCGAGTAGCAACTGAATTAAGATAAGGAATTTCAAGAGCACATTAACAACCTGGAATCCCAAAGCTAACACATCTTAGCAGGGATGTGATGGCAGAAAGTGCACTGTACAAAAGGCGCTGCTATGTCATGTCAAGCTGCATACCCAGAATTACAGTTCGCTTCAGATATCTTGCACAAAGGAAACGTAACAAGAAAAATGTGCCTATCCATTCTGACATTTTAACCAGAATTTCTGGGAATCATAGAATTATCCTGCAGGATCATGCAGTTCTGAAACATTCTGCTAAGGCAGCTAAGTAATTTTTTCACTATTTCAGGTATTTATATACCAAGTGTCTTTCAGTCTTTTGCTACATTTGGCAGAACAATTAAACTTTCAGATCTAGTAGGAGTAGCTCCACTGTTTTGTATTCTGTATGTAAGGGTGCTGTGGTATAATGAGTAAGAAACAAGGGCTAAGTATCTATTTAAAAATAATTCCATTCTACTTTATTTCAGCAGTACTAATTTGATGTGTGTAAAATAGCTTATCTTCTAGTATCAGAAGAGCTTTCATTTTCTTATTGTTTGGATTTTTGACTGGGTAATTTACAATCAACGCATCTCCAGTCATTACTGGTGGCAAATGATTTGCTAACGCAGTAGAGAATATGCAGTGCTAGATTGGGATGCTGCCTGATCTCTGCATTTTCATTATACAGTACCACCAGTGTTCTGTATAGCTTTTCATTGATGCATGGCAGACCATATCCACCACACTGCGTTTCTCTCTACCTCAGTAACTGGCCAAGAGAGTGTTGCTGTGTCCCATCTCTTGCATTTCAGACTGAGCATCTTGAAGCCCTCCCTGAATTTGGCATTCAGTCTGAGCAGAAGGCGGATGATGCAGAGCGAGAGGAGGAGGAAGAGGATGTTGTGTTTGCACTGACAGATTTCTCCCAGCGTCCCACTGGGGAGAGTGCGGATCACAGACCACAGCTGCAGACTGCAGAGTTACTGCAGCAGCAGAAGCAGGTACCATACCATTTGTATAACATATCCTAGGAATGGAAACTGTGGATGTTCCAAGGGAATTCATTTTTTTTCTGCTGCTTTACTAAGTCACCTAAAATCACACTTGTAAAAATACTGCTAGCTGCACAGCAATTACAATGGACTTTGTCCATTATATTTATATTTAATCAGGAGTCATGTGATTACTGTTCTCCTGTTGGCAGATGCTATCAGTGAAAAATCCTATTTCCTCCTATGGCTGTTTGCCCAGAAACATCTATCGGTATGTGATGGTTTGCAGAATTCACATGCTCCTCTTTCTGAGCACATCTATTGTATTCTACTGTCAAGCTTTTAGTGAGTAGAGGTGATTTTGTTTCCTTTAAATTATTTAAGAAACTAGTACCTTTATTTAATGTTTTCCTTAGAGATGATGAGAAAGCAATGCAAAAGTTCCTTCCTGTCACTGGACTTGTTTTTAGATACCTAAAAGCAAATCATGTTGACTTTTCCTTGACATCTCCGGTGCTCTGCCTACACGTGCCACGTATGCCAGCTTTTTGCTTTTTGCATTGAGTATACCAGCAGTCCTACCAATAGCACTACACATGCAAAGGGGACAAAGTTAAGGCTTTTATCTGTTCTTCATATACACCTTATATTTTTTGCAGTCAGAAGGCGAACGGAACAAGAACTCTGTGCAAAACACAAATCTAATAAAAAAAGTCTTGAAGGTTTATTCCTTATGCTCAGTCTCTGCCGTGCCCAGACTGGGGAGCCTCCTCCAGGGCGAGACCGCTCAGGCACTTGTGTCCCTGTGACTGTGTTACTTTGCTGGTCTCACTGCAGGCTCTGGGGATGGTGTCTTTTCATTTCAGTTCTCTGTCTTGAATTCTCCAGACTCTCAGGAGGACATACAATCTGTTTATTTATCGTCTATATGGTCTAATAGATACACAGCAAGAAGTAAATCTCTGTCCTTTAGTAAGGTTAGGCTGGTGCTCTGGAGATGCATAAGCTGCATTGCAACCAACCTCACTAATCTGAGGCATAACTTCATGTACAATTTCTGTCTGAATTAAAGACACTGAAGAACAACAACAACAAAAAAAAACCCAAAGTGTTTATGCCACTTCATATTCTGCTTTGTATTTATATACTCTTTCACTTTCCCTTTGAATAGTTCTAGCTGACAGCTATACTCTGGCTAAGATTTTCTGTGATGTGTGCTACCAAGGTAATAATAAATAGATCAGTTTGACATCTGGAAAGGACCTAGTGTTACTAATCCTATGGCAGGTCAGACATGGCTGTTCTTCAGGACATAACTTGCCAGCCACCCAGACCCATCCTTTTGGCACACTCTTCTCTGGCAGAGACTGAAGAAGGTTCCCGAGTAGGTCATTTAACTGCATTATATCTGAACACTGACTTGATCTAAAAAGAGTAGAATAAACGTACACCCTCATGCTATCTTGATACAGCTTCTGTTGTATACTAACTGTCCATAGATATGTCTTAAAATGACCAAAAGCATACAAATAAATTATGTCCTCTTTGAAATAGCCATTGCTTTAACATTAATCTCAACTGAAGCGGTAGAACTGGGAAGCAGAATTTCATATAATTAATTTTAATAAACTTTTCAAGATGTTCTAATGAAGCAGTTCCAGCTAATCTTGCTTAAACGAATGAGCCATAGGAACAGACCAAATCTCACTACCCTTCTTGATATTGAATAGTGCATAATATCCAAATGGACCTCGGAAAGTAAAATAGATTTCTTGCCTTCCAGCCAAGAGAAAAAGTGGTGTTTCAGCAGTGCGAGGTGAGGGAGATTGCTGAATATTTCCCATTTCAAGCACTGTTACATGTTTTGCTCACTCTCTGTACATTATAGAGTGCTGAACCTTCAGAAGAAACACTATATTTACTATCCAGCAGCAGGTGAAAAGGGACTTGTATAGCAGGTGAAAAGGGGCTTGTATTTGTCAACGGCAAGAAGGGATTATGATTATACGCTGGCACAGAAATAGGAAGCCTTAGTGTAGGTTAATTCTGATTCAAACATTGGAAGTGTCTTCTGGAGGATGGTGACAGAGGAGTCACTGAGTGCACACCTTCCATGCCCTCAAGGTTCTCCTCAAGCACCTCAGTATCATTTGGGCTTGAATTGTCTGTCCTGCTATGGTGGACATCTTGGTCCTGCAAACTTCCTTTCCCACACTCAGCAACCTCAAAAACCTGGACCTTGTTCTACACGCATTATAGGCTTTCTCCTATAAATGGCAGCTCTGCGTAATTCACATGTGATCCCAAAATGCAAGCTTGTTAATGCATCCATTAACTAAACAAAACTAGAGTGAGAAACCACTTCACCTCTGTAGTCTAAGGTCGAAAAGCTCTGAGAGCATCAGAAGACCCAGAGCACATCCTTTCTGAAGGGTGGACTCAGTAGCACCCATTTGTGAGTACAACACTGTCTGAGTACAACACGTTCAGACTGCACTGAAAATAAACACGCAGATGTTTGGAGAAGGTCTTCTGTAGGTCCATTAAACTCTCAGCTGGAAGTAAGCAATGTTTATATGAGGAGCTCAGGGTGAGTGGTGAAGCTGGAAGTCTCCAAGTTTTGCCGCTGCCCAGGAGAGCCATAAGTTGCTGCTTCTGCAAGATGAAATGCATCAGTGCTTGTTTCACATTAGGAAGGAAATCTTGAAATAGTCTAGGAGTAGTTGAGAGAACTAGGTCAGAAAAAAGAAAAGGCTTCCTGTAACTTGAGGTAATCCATTCTTATTTTTAACATTTAATGGCTTGTATTTTCAGCCTGCATTCCTGTTGCTGACTTTCTTACCCTGCGTGGAGAGTGAAATTGCCCTGAGAAAAATTATAAACCCCAAGACCTTAAAAAAGCAGTCTCTGATTTTATATTATTGTGATTTGTGGTACTCAGCTTGATGGAAAATACATGTCTCTCTTGTCTAGGATTTTTACGTGGCTCCCCATGGAGGTGGTGCTGTCCCTCAGCTGATAGCGAGGGCACACTGCATAAGGTGTCAGGCAAGAAAATAGCAAGGTTCAAGAGCCACAAAGGAGGTCTGATGAAGGTCAGAAGACAAGCAGGCAAATCAGGGCTTGTTGTGGGCTTGCTGTAAATGGACGTTTCAATGTGTGTAGTAAGAGATGAGGGAGAATTGGCTGCAGAAAAGCAAGTGCTTTGCTACAGCTGAGTAGAAAGAGTGAAATGTCTGTTGGCTGTGTAAGATCAGGGAAGTAAGAAGAAAAGAGTTTATTCATTTGTGTTTCAGTGGAAAAAGCATTAAAAAGCAATACACTCTCATGTATTGGTGATGGTGGAGGGAGGTCAAGAAAATCCCCAATTAGACCTTTTTTTGCTCACACAGTACTTGTTTTCAAAGCATAGCTAAGGAAAAGCCCAGAGGAATAGTAATTAAGACCTAACTATACTAAAATGATTTGCATCAAGATGTGGCTTCACTTTTACTTATATCAATGTTTATAAATATCTAATGGGCAGGAGTCAGCTGGATGGGGCCAGGCTCTTTTTGGTGGTGCTCAGTGACAGAACAAGGGGCAACGAGCACAAACCAGAACAAAGAAAGTTCCATCTGAACGTGAGAACGGCCTTCTTCACTGCAAGGGGGACAGAGCACTAAAACAGCTGCCAAGAGAGGTTGTGGAGTCTCTTTCTCTGGAGATATTCAAAACCCACCTGGACACCTTCCTGTTCCACCGGCTGTAGGGAAGTGCTTTAGCAGGAGCTGGGCTGGGTGATCTCCAGAGGTCCCTTCCAGTCCTTACGATTCTGTGATTCTGTGATCTCTGACTATACAGAAACACGCAGTCCTTGTTTGCTTGTTTAGGCTCCTGACTTTGTGTTTTTAACTGAGTGCTCTACTAAACAGTTTGTAATACCAGACCATGGAATTTAATTGACGTTTCCTACATGAAGCTTTTACTTGTTCTCAGCTGTTGTTCCCTTCACACATAAATTCTGGACTGTGGAGGCAACAAGGCTTCTGTAATTCTTCTGTCCTAGACCAGCTGTGAGTCAGTCAGATTCCTCTGTGCTTGGAATTGCAGTAACTGGTCAGTCCTACAGAGGCAGATCTGCATGGTAGCCTGCCCAGGGAATCACAGTCATGCCTCTTTTCTTCTGCTTGCATGACATCTCTGGGAGGAACATGAAAACTGTACCAATCTTTGTTTGATATCTACCGGACTTACGCAGAAGCTGTTTGGCAGTTTCACCAGCAGAAATCTCAGACGTGTCTAGATGTAAATGTTGTATTTCAGAGCACATTGTCTGAGAAGTACTTCATCTGTTCTCTCAGTACAGTCTATTTTGGCAAAACAGAAAAACAGTCTCGCGGAACTCTCCAAATTCAAATTGTAAATACAAAGCCATGCAAAAGAGACACCTCTGCAGGAATTGGGAGTATGTAACCAAAATTGGATATATATTGGCAAGTTAATTAAAATCTCAGCAAGCCCAGGGGGCACCTGGGGTACTTGTCTTCATAACAGTGACATTGATGTAATACCTCAAGAAATAATGCGTGTCCTCATCCCAGTAGGCTACAAACCTGTAATGAGGCTCTTTTGACACCTCTCTGTACTAGTCTATCACTTCTTTCCTCACAAAACCTAATTTTGCAGTACTCCAGAGCTAAAAAGTATACGCACGGGAATGAGGGATGTAGCTTGCTTCAGTTGTATTCGGGTTTATTTTTCTTCTGCCTCATTTCCCTTGTGCAGCCTTTTGATTACTTTGCCAAATAAAGCATACCAAAAGCACAGAATGTGGCTCCTGAATAAAAGTACTTCATAAACATGTGGGGTCAGGGTATTCAAAAGCGAGTGAGGCCGGAATTTGAAGCGCTCAGTACCCAGCAGTTCCCACTGTGACACTAAGGACAAATCTTCAAAAGAGCTCTTATTCTGATTACTACACAACGGGCTTGAGATGTTTGGAGAATCTAGCCTTAATTGGGTATCAGAATGAGAATTCATGGTGAAAACATAAAATCTCATTCCGTATTGCAAAGCAGGAGATCTTATATGCATGATGAAGACCGCTGCTGTATAGCAGCAAACTGCTAATTGGCATTAAATGTTAATGGAATTAATTCTGCTTCTGTGAGTGTGTTTCTTATAAAACCCCGCATTATACACCATCACATTTCATTAGCCCAAACAAATTATACATCAGTCAGTGAGCACCTGCAGTCATTTCCCTGCGTCTGGCATTTTTTTTTGCTGATGAACCAAATGGCTTGGAAAAAGTAGAGCACTCTTGCTTGTTTGTTTGTTTCTTAAAGAACAAAAAAAAGGTTCTGTGGCATGTCTCACTAGTGATTACGGGAAGGGGTGAGGTGGGGTCAGTGATGTCAAAAATCTGGTCAGCACATGAAACCAACTTAGCTGTATGCCCAAAATGCTGTGTGTGTTGTCATTGGGTGAAAAAAAAAATGCTTAAAAAGCTAGTTAGATTTTTTGAACGTCCGTTTATTGGATTTGCCTGCAATGAAGTCCCTGTGTATGTACTTCATGACACACCAGAAAAGAGGAATTGCAGGAAGCCTCCACTTGAACAAAATAAATATAAAATAGAATGAATTAGACTCTCATACAAGGATCGAAACAGCTAATTTGAGTTAGGTTTTTCCAAGGAAGCTGGTGTGTTCATAAAAACTAGGTGATTAAATGATGAGTTTGTTGAGTAAGCTTTCCCATTTTTATTGCTCACGCTGTGCCTGCTAATCAATAATAATTTTCTTAAAAGTCTTTTCTGTTCAGAATAACTTGTCAGATACAATCTCTGGCTGCTCCTTGGTCTTTGAGAGATTCGTTGGGAGCGTTTGATTAAAATCTTAGATAAATAAATCATGTTGCACATTTCTGTTTCCTAATTCAATTGCTGAAAAAAAAATAAATTGGAGGATACCTTTTGTTTAATGATCCAGAATGAATCTTTTAAAAACATCAAAATGTCAGTTTTTGCAAATCTTCACAGAGTTTTATGCCAAAACTAAGGGAAAAAAAAAAAGCTTCAGAGATTTTGGATGCACATATATCTGTGTCTTTCAGTATTTTTGCCAAGGTCAGATGTCATCATTAGGCTAGACTTTTAATTTGTCTCTGTTCTTTGCTTCTGGCTAGTGCAACAGCACAGAGACCATTCTAACTATGACCAAGGCATTCTCAACAAGGTGTGAATGGGATCTGCGCTTTGATCCTGTTCTGCAGGAGGAAAAGTAGCCTAATTGGCATTTGTGACTTCAATACCCAAGTGGGTACTGTTGCAGAGGTAACCTGTGCGTAGCTGCCTGGAACTGAGGACAACTGTGAAGCGCAGACTAGTGAAACACCTTAGCAAAGATACTCAAATCAAAACCTCTCGTGCTTTTCCCCGTGTAATTTTGTCTGATAATATAAAAAGCTTTAAAAGCAAGTCACTTTTCATTCTTTGTAGTTTGCAAATACTTGAGATTTGATGCTGAGCCATTGAGTGTATGTATGAGATGAGCACTACCCAAGAAATCTCAGCAACGATACCTTAGTCTTGGATTACTGTATTGAAAGAACATTATTAGAGATGGCCTCAATCCAGAAGGGTGCACAGCGCCTTCTTCAGTGTGACTCACATCTTTGCATGGGTGCTTCAGAATCAGGGCTAGCGAGAAAAAGTAGGCACAGAAGGCATTGCTATTGCAATGGACCTGCAGGCATATTTTTTCCTCTTACAGATGAAACTGGAGGCTGAAGGCGTCTGATGACAACATGTATTTTGCTTTGTTCTGGCAGGCGACTGAGAATCGGAAGCTGCTGAGCGCTGTGAAGGGCCTGCTGGATGACTTCCGCTCAGAGCTGCGGGACGATGAGCGCGAGCGCCATGGGCTCCAGCAGCAGTATGCCCTGGACAAGGCAGCCTGGGAGGTGGAAATGACTGAGCTGAAGTGCCACCTGGAACAGGTACTGTCCCACATCCAGCACCCTGGAAGGATGCTGGAGTCACTTAATGACGCTCTGAGAGTCAGGAGAACTGCTATATTTATTCATTTTAGCCTGGTGCCTGAAAGCCCCCCCTGAAGCCTGGGCAATGCTTTGAGTCATGGGTTGCCTCTTGGTTTCCAGTTGTCCCAGTACGAGTGCTTGTTAGTAGATGCTGTGTAACATAAGTAAAAATGAAGGAACTGAGCCTCTTCTAGCTATATATTCTCAGAACAGCTGGCTGGTAACGTATCAGCTACAGTAATGAGGCTTGCAGGTGTCTGTACTTACTGGCATTTATAAGAGAGAGAATGTCTTGGTGTTGGCATGTTGACGACTATCTCATCACTGTGCCTTGGCAAATAAGAACTGCGGTATTTGATGCATAAGAGAAAAGAGTGACTTAACAATTCTGAAGCATTAAATCAGTTTTGTAGTGTTAAACCAGCCAGACAAAGCTACTGTTAGTGATGGGTGGTACCGTGCTGAAGAAGCTCTAGCTTTAAGTTACTATTAGGACTATGTATGTAAAATCTGGGCCAGGTGCTGCAGTGCTGTGTACTACTGTTAACAGAAGCTGTACAATTTCTGAACCAAACACAAAAAAAAAATCAGCAAAAAATCCACAAGAGTTCATTTCCAAAGCTGATGGCTTCAGAGCTCTAATTTACCGTATTGAAGAAGGGAGGAGTGGGAGAAAGAGTAAGTTCAGATCTTGAGAAAAAGATTTGCAATTGCAGAGCTTCTCTGCAGAAGACAGATATAATAAAAATATTTGCTGCTGAGAGGGTGATGCATTTAGGAGGATTTACTGAACATCACAGCACTGTCTGGAGACTCGCTCTGACGCACAGAGCTGAAATGTGAGCACTTATTTTTCTGCACAGGTACTGTAAACTTGTTTCCCAGAATGAAGAAAGAAGCTTTCATTTTAGCAGTTTCCTCTCCGTGGATTCAAATTCTAAGTTCAGATCAGCTGCTTCTTAGTGCATGCAAATTTCCAGAGAGCAGGTCACTGGAAAAGAGAAACAAAATCCATCGCCATTTTTGTTCCTCCCGGAATAAACCATGGGTGACAGTTTTACCTTAAACTAGAGATGGCAAAGAACTAAACCTAGAGAAAGTTACTCTGAGAATTAACTGCCAGTTTAAAGCTTATACGTTCCGTTTGCGTCAGTGATTTACTCCTGGGCTGCCATTTTGGTTGTTGCTTGGCAAGCAGGACAGTGCTGCTCTCCCTGCCAAGGGGCAAGATAGATTTATACCATTCCTTCTGGTGGCTTTGTCAGGCTCTTTGCCATCTCCACTGCTCTACTGGCAATAATCTCTAGCATATGCTAATTACTGAGCTGTGGGTGTTACTTTTTGCATTTTTTTTTTCAAGCAAATTAAAAGAATAAAAGTGATCAATATTTAAGACACAAAACTGACTTCCTCAGCAGATTCCCCAAACTGCATTTGTATTTCACAGTAAAAAGAGATCCCTTATGAAGCAGCAAAGAGAGAGCACATATATCCTAAGAATGTCAATTGGGATAGTGCTAACAGTGCGCGTGTCCCGCTGAGGTCTGTTGTATGTGCTCACAATTACAAGGAAGCAGTTAAAAAACTAAACATAAAAATAGTAATATTATAAACATCACATACAAATATTATAAATATGGAATTGACTCACAGTAATGATTATGATTCAAAATACGGGGGTTTTGCTCTTGGTTAAATTTAACGATCGAGATCGGAAGAGCTAGCAAGGAACACCTAAAATATCAGCATTGCATGTAGTCACATTAACATACTTTTCTGTTCTGTGCCAACATGTGGACTAACAACAGCTTTAGCTAAACGGCCGAGCCTGCCATGGTGTGAGGGTAGGAGGGCCTTGCAAGATGTCGTTTTGTCACTTTGATTGGCAGTGATGAAGCAGCAGGCTGTGCAGCACTCCCACCATAGGGGGCTATGGGGCCGTCCAGCCCCTAACAAACCCATAGAGAATCATGGCCTTTGTAGTCTCCACTTTTGTCTGCACTGCCACTGTTTTCCACCTTTTTTTGTGAAGCAGTAGGTCAATTAGCAAGAACGTTTTCCTCAAGAGTCACCTCCTAATTAATGGTTACTGACAATGATTTTGCATTTTAATGCTTGAACTCTGTATAGGAAAGAAAGAGCAAAAGGAAGGAAGAAAACTCCTTTGTTACAAAAGCATTGCATATAGGAGTTGATAATGTACTATCCCCTGCTGCTTTTGTGCTTTAGCACTGTGTATATCATTAAAATAAAAGTCTTGGCTGTCAGAAATGAACGTACATCTTATTTGGCAGAAGGCACCTTAGGCATTGTTTTTAAGATAAGATAAGATTAAGATAAATGAGGTTGCTCCTAAGTATGGAATCTTGATAAGTCTGAGCAATAAGGAGTTGCAATAATTGTCAGCCCCCAGCTGGTGGAAGTGAAAAATCCCAGTATTCTGGGAACTGTGAACAAACCCAGCACATGTATTGAGAACTGGCACATAAGGACATGGACCCTCACTAGGATTTCAACCAATGAATAAGCTTCAAGATCCTTGAGGGGGGATATAAGCCATGGAGCTATTGGAGAGGCATCCAGCCACCTTACCAGTCAGCAGGTTTAGGCCTTTGATGTTCATGCTAAGGAGCCACCAATGGACCCTTCCTCCATGATGTAAGCCTTGTCATAAACACAAAGACAGAAGGACTCTCCTTCCCAGGAGCATTGTTCTGCCTTCCCCAGACACTGAGAGCCATCTTCTGAGTGTAAAGGCATCACCTCTAACTGGGAAATGTTTTGTGTCCCAAATCACAGAACAGCAGGAAATTGTTCACGTTTGCCTTGGTTTCGGAGTTACCTTTGTACTTACTATATTCTTCTCAAATGGAGCAAGCAGCAGGGCTCTGGTCTAGATGAATGGTCTGGCACAGGATAACTGACAGTGTTTTGGTAGCTTGGGCAAGGCACTCCAGTACAGCCAGGCATTCCTGGTATTGCTTTTCTGGAGCACCTTCTTTCACCTCCTCACCCTTATTGGCTTTCCTGCTCTTTGCATGGAAAGCATGGCCTCAGGAGCACTGCCTTTCTTGTTTGCTAGCTGAAAGGCTGAGAATTTCCTCAGTGGTGGTTAAGAAGTCAGTGGTGTAAGGGGAGAAAGAACATAAGTTGAGTTCAGTGTTTTGCTATTTATTTTTCTTTTAGATTAAAAAAAATGGAAAAAGGAATTTGGTTTATAGGGTAATCATGCAAACTCTATTGCATCAGAGTATTTGTTTTATGTATGGGTTTGCTTTTAGTATTTCTGAGCTTCATGCTAGCTCAAGAATGTATTGCAGACACTTGTATGTCTGGCAACTTAGCATGTTAGCCATAGTTACTACTGCAAGTGGCATTATTCCCCAGGAGACAGCAGAGTTGTTAGGTGGAGACCAGGCACTCCAGCCTGATTGGATTTACTCCAGGCACTCCAGCAACATCTGCTAAGAGCTCCTATTGCAAGACAAGAAGTCTGCAGGGGCATTAAAGGCCCTTGAAAGGTGAATAAACAAGTCCTAAATAGCTCCTGTCAGGCTTAGATGTAAGAAAACTGTATAGTTTAGGTCATTTTAGAGTTTCTTACGGTTTTGGATTTTATCATACAATATATTATGGTAAGTAATTACTACCTTTGCTTCATGGACAAGGAATGTAGAAGGAAGGTATACTCCACTAATTGCAAAGGGCAGGAGGGAAGCATTGTGGTTGGCAGCAGAATAATTTTGGGACTTCTATGGGCAGCCCCCATGCCCTCATCTGCTGATCTGTTCTCCTGCACCCACCTGCTCACCAGTGCCACCAATGTCAATGGGATTTTTACCACTAACTGGGTGGAACATCAGTAAAACAATGAACTTGAGGAAAGAAAAAAAAAAATGTTTGAATGATATGTATTTAATTAACCCGTTAATCTTTCCAGCTGAATTCCATCTTTAAAATACTATTATTATCTTCTGCTTTTTTAAAAGATTTCCCACATAGTTGATGTTATTTCTTCTGCTCTAAGTCTGGTACCTACCTGTTGGTTTGTTTACTGACAGCTTGAGGAGTTAATACTGAGTGAAACGCTCCACTGCAGTCAAATTTACCTTCAGGAAGGTTTTATGGGTGTGAACAGTTGCAGACGAAGGCCCATCAGTATCTAACATCTGTACCTGTACAAAATATCACACAGCTGAGTCAAACGTTTTCAGCACCATTCTGGCTCCACAAATTTACATTGCATAAACAGGTTAAGGGAGAGAAGATAGTATCATGTCAACATTTACGCAGTCGCAGAATGGTTTTGATTGGGAGAGACTTTAAAGATCATCTAGTTTCAACTCCCTCACCATGGGCAGGGACATCTCTCACTAAATTAGGCTGTCCAAAGCCCCATCCAACCTGTCCATAGGGTGCTGCTTTTTTATAATTGATTTTTATGGTTACTTGCCTGGTTTGAAAATAACTGACTTTGGAAATCAGTGGTAGAAGATGCAGGTATTTAAGATCTCCCTGTCATGCATGTGATTGTAACAGGCTGTTCTCTGCAGCTCAGCAGACAACTCAAGCAGTGACCTCTCTGCCATTTATTTGGGAAGGCTGTGTCAAAGACAAATAAGCTTTCACTCTCTAATCCAGTCTGAGCTTCCTTTTGCTCATAGAGTTTGAGCTTACATTCTACTTCAAACAATTTGAAAGTGCTGTCCTCCCCTCCTGCTAAAGGAGAGTGTTTCCTAGGAAACCTGCTGCCTCTGCCTTTTGAAGACAACTTCAGAGGCTGAAATGAGTTTTTATGGCTCTTCTCTCTTGGTTGCTTGCAGAGCCAGACCCATCCTGACTCATTTACACATCTACTGAGTTGTAAACAAAAGGTCGAGTTTCGGGAATAAATTCTTCCCTCTCTTGAGCTAACACAATGACATTGAGCACCTTTTTCACTCTGACCACAGTCCAGCAGTGGTCCACATTGACCAGAGAAGCTATGTAATTTCTGACCTTTGAGATTTGTTGGAAACAGAACAAAGCCAAGAGCTGGAAGCATGAGGTTGGGTTGGAGTCCTCCTAGCCCATCACAACTACGTTTTCCAATGATCCTATTACTCTGAGCCAGCTCTTCTGATCTAATTGAGCTGATGTCTCAGCATGAAGTAAAGGAGAAGGAATAGAAGGCATCATCAGCTAACAGCCATATAAATGAATTTGGTTACCATGATCTCAGTGCGTCTCTTTGTGCTGGTCTCTTTGCTGGGAGGTGTGAGGAGGTATACAGTAACACACTGCTGTAGGTTGTTGTGGGCAGAAAGTCTCTAACACAAATTCCTTTCCTGAGGCTGGGTTTTACCTGAGAAAGTTTGATGTTTTAATAACATTTTGTTTTAATGGCAGCTGGAAGGGAAGAATGAGAACAGCTTAGGAGAAACAGGCGTCACTTCTGATGCAAAGGGAGCTTTTAAACGGGAAAGAGAGGAGCATAAGAAGCTTCTGGCTGAGACTCACGGTGTGGTGATGGACCTCCGCTGGCAAATCCAGCACAGTGAGAAGAACTGGAACAGAGAAAAGGTGGAACTCCTGGACAGGCTTGATAGAGACCGGCGAGAATGGGAACGCCAAAAGAAAGAGCTGCTCAGGCGGATAGATCAGGTGAGGAGTCAGCTTTGGAGTTGGGGTGGACAATGGTTGGCTGCTAGCGTGAGGTATTACACTGTTATTGCACTCAGATCAAGGTCAAGGAACAGTTTAAAGGAAAAATGTTTTAAGAAATAGCATAGGAGCAATTTTGGTTCCTTGGATACATCAGTGTTTCCCAAGATACAAAACAATTCACATACACAAGGGAGTAAAGGGGAAATGCTCATAATCCCTGTAAAGCCTGTGAGAAATCAGCTCCAGGTTAAAGGCCATTTCCTGCTTTATTTCCATTACCCTGGACAGGGATGGTCACATTGATTCATTCTGTTTGAAAGCTTATGTGCATCCCTTCATGCTTACACACTCAATCCCACGCGCAGGGTTATTCAAGGTTTGATATACAGCTTCCTGCCAGAAAAGTCTGTTCATCTGTGAATTTGCCACCAAAGATATAGCTACTGTAACTATTCCTGAAGAGCCCTGACTGACAGCAAATAAGCGGTTTGCAATGCTAAATATTCGGAAGGCATTTCTGACCTTGGTCACATGAATTTTGTGCACACCTCTGCTATCATTTGCAAATCTGATAATTACATACCTATCCCCTTGTTTTTCACGCCCGTCTGCACTTTCATCTGCTTAGTATTAGAGCTTGATTTGAAAATGTTGATCTAAATTGTGCTTAATGGATTTATTATCTGGCTGGAAGCCACACCAAAAAAAAAAAAAGGAAAATCAAGTTTAATGATGGAGAATTAATACACCACTTTTGACTGAACTATATTCATCTCTGAGTCATGCATTCCAGGAAGAGTAAGAAAAACAACTGAAATTGTGGGTGCTCAATTAACTGAAAACTTCCTGTCTTTAGGACATCAAAAATGGAACTGCATCACATTTGTGCATGCTCTCTAGGGAGCAGTGCTGCCTGAATGAACTACGAAGTACCTTCTCATGTTAAGCTGATGATAGCGTAGTGTAACTTCATGACTGGTTTTTGAAAAGGGTTCTTTTTGTGTGTCTCGTGGTCTCACCCTTGGGCTGCAACAAGAAGAGAAAAGCCACCAGGCTATAAATATTATGAGTACAAGACTAAAACTCATTGTAAGTGATGGCTGTTAAACCCTTAGAGAAGCATTTAAGTGAATGTTGTACTCTTCAGGTATTTCTATAGATCTGAGTAGGTGGTGGCCAATGTGAAAGCTTTACAAACCAAGAAAGATGAATTTTAGTTTCTTCAAAACATCAATAAGTGATATGCTGTTCATCTGAGAGTTTTTGAGAATACTTCATGCTGCTTTGTGAACTAGCCCTTACAATGCCTTATGATGCAGAACTCTAGTATGTCTCTTAAGATAAAATAACTGATGCGCATGAGCTAAGAAGGGGTGTATCTGAGCTCTTCATCAGTCATCTTGTCCCCAGATTTCACTGGCTGAGATCTCCCTGTTTAGCTAGGCTGGTTTCTAACTGTTGAATTTCTGTGGATGCTTCATGCAAAATGAGAATTAAGGGATTGTTAAAAAATTCCCCAGTATACTAAGGGCATGGCTATACACTTTTGCTTAGAGTCACTGGTACTTCTTTGGATGTTTATCCTTCTGTCTCTGTGAAGTGTATTTTTTAATATTATGTCTTCAGTGTCTCCTCAGTAGCCTGAGGGAGTTAACCTTGTTCAAGCCTGCTTAGTCAAAGTGCCTTAGAATGAGGCACTTTGAAGGGAGAAGGGAAATCCCTGCTAATGGTACCTAGCCTTTAATTTTCTTCAAACCTGACATAACCTCTCAGTGTCATCTTGAGAGAGTCTGCAAAATAGATCTTAACTAACCCTGGAGCTGATTTCTTCTTTTACTATTCCAAATCTTCTAGAGTCCCACTGTATATTTACTGTACAAGAGTTGTACACAATATTAGCAATAGATATGAAAAATAAAAAATATTATGTCAAGCTAATTTCAGAGGACTAGATGACCAGAAATAGCACTTGAGATCTTGGCTACCTGCCTGCAAAACTTCATAATCCCATCTTTGCTTATAATCAAACATTTCCCTGTGTGACAGGAAGCTTCCAAATATTTGCAGGCTTTTGCTGAATATCCTCTCAGATTGCAGTCATGCCCTGCTTTGTGTGGGAGCAATTAGTATTTCTCTGAAGTCCTTCTCCTCAGTGTTTTTCTCTGTGTATTCCATGTATGGCGATACTTGGAGGATGAGGAGACTACACCAGTGTGTATATTTGAAAACAGAGTCTAAGAGATAACTGAAGCGTGTGTGCCAAATTTCCTACTAATGCTTTATGCCTGTCTGCTTTAACATAGCTGATGAATAATGCAAGGGAAGCTCACATCAATGTATAAAATATATAGAATACTTCACTCTGGATAGTTACAGGGATACCACTCGCATATAAAAAACCATGATGACCTACTTCTTTCTGAGCTCAGAGGTTTATTTTTATATTTTCAAGTTCACTGTCACTTTGTTTTCCCTTAGTGAATCTCCCCCCACTGTGCTCCTAAACCTAATTCTGCACAGATCTCACCAATAAATATTTAAAACTACAAGGATGGTGGTTTACTCCAGGATATCTTGAGATACATCCTCCAGACCCTACCTTTATAGGACATCTTAAATTAGCTCCTTTTAATAAAACGCTTTCAGATTTTGTGTATAATGAACAATACACTGAAGATATGCTCACATTTTTGTGCAAGTTCCGTGATTTGGGACCTGGCCTAAAATCTGCATTTGATCTATGTTAAGCACTGTGATTCTGGTTTATTTTTCCATATGAATACAACATTAGAACATTGCTTTGTAGGTCCTCTGTCCCCAAGATCCTAGGGAATGAGTTGCATTTGCAGGTTATTGTCAGTAACCTTAGCAGGTTGCTCTAGCAAATCATGGGAGTTATGTATCAGATTCCTGCTGTCATTCATTGTGTTTGAATATATCACTCACTTCACCTATTGTAAATTGTATTTACAATTAAAGGAAAAGTTGATCACATAACCTAATTCTAGCATTGATGCTAGTTCAATGTCAATAGCGATTGGCCCTCTCTTCATCCAGTTTTTGCAAAGTGAAGAGTGAATGGCTTTGATGGTCCTTCTATAAATACGTATTTTCTTTAAAAATGCTTTACATGCCTAATTCATCCCTTTAAAAACTTGTTATTCTTAGAAATAGTCAACTTTCTAGCTGTGCATTAGGGGTAGACCATCCTTAAAACAAAGCTTTTGCCTTTTGTTAAGAGGGATTTTCCACCTCTGGAAACAAGATGAGTGGTGTACATAAAAGTGCAAGTCTTATATTGCTCATCAGAGGAAAATTTGTTTTTGTTTTGATGACACTCAAAGTCACTCACCCTTATTTGGGCTTCTACTTGTTTTGCATTACAATCTCATGTCAGGATTGCTTTTAAATAATAGCGTAGAGTTGATTTGTTCCTTTAAAAATCAGATTATAGGCAGATGTATGATTTTGTGTGCATTTATGCAGTGTAAATACATACATGTATATAGGTAAACAGGCAAGATGTGTGTAAGTAATCAAAAGTAAATATGTATTTAATCATTTCTGAGTAATAGCATCAAAGTCCTAGGTCCATCTCCCATTGCAAAAGGACCAAGAGAGCAAAGCCAGCATGCCTAGAGCCATGCAGTGATCTCAGCCAGCCCTCCAGCTCTCTGCGTTGTCTTGCTCTTGGGGAAGGATAAGAAATGCAGAGTGCCATACGTTGCATGAATAATTGCTGTTCCTTCTAATCTGCTTTGTTCCCAGCTTCAGAAAGAAGTGAGCCCACGAAGAGGAGGGGGCTTTCTATGTGACCAGAAGGAGAGTAGCCTTCGTCCATTTACAACCCAGGGGAACCTTCACATGCCCCGTCCAATGGGGTCAAGATCCTACTCTGACTCAGATGCCATTCAGTTTGATGACCGGTCGCTGTCCAAGCTGAAGGAGAGCGATCGGTGCAGCGCCACAGAGAACCTCTTCCTGGAGTCACTGTCTCTTGATTCCCCCGATGAGTCGGAGGAACATCGCTCCCGGCAGCTGGAGCGAGAGAAGTTCGTGACTGGATTAACAGAAGTACGTGCACTTCTAACTTTTGTCAAGCCTGTCTGTTGTCTTGTGTCAGAATTGGTACCAAACCCCTGCTCTCAGAAGTGAGACAGTGCGTCTCAGTCACTGCTCGCAGTTACTCAGTAGGGAATTTATAACAAATGGGGTTTGTTCCTTGTTAGGAGTTGATCAGACCGGTGTATATAATGTGAGAAACTGGGAGCCGATCTTCAGACCCCAAAGATTACATCATCTGGTGGCCATTCATATTATGTACGATAGCTTTATTAGATGTAACATGTTGGCTCAGAAGGTCTTAAATCTCATCCTATTGTAAATACGTGTATAAATATAAAGAAGCATGGGCTGTATACTGCTAGTAAAACTTGAAGTGCAGTAGAGAGCTACGTCAGGTTCCTCCATTGTGGCTGCCTCCTAAATAGGTTAGTGGGAGGAAGTGAGATGAGATGTTGTGAAAATAGAAGTGTTCATCATCAGCAAAGTATTTGCCCTCAGATTGCACCGTAAAGTTGCAGAGATCCAAAACACAGTGCTAAGAGATGCTGTTGGACCATAGAGAATGTATCATAGAATCATAGAATCATCAAGGCTGGAAGAGACCTCCAAGATCATCCAGTCCAACCGTCTGCTTACCACCAATATTTCCTCACTAAACCATGTCCTTTAGGACAACATCTAAACAGAATGTAGTCTGTGTCCTGCTAAAATCTACTCCTCAGCACTCTTAGTCTCACTGGATCCAGGTCTTCACAGTTTTGTCAGATATTCAGCCTGTGCTCTGAGCACGTCAGAGCTTGAGTGGACACACTGATAGCTAACAAGGAAGCAGAAGCTTTCTGGTAAAAAATATATCTGTATACACAGGCTTGAATATTTGACCACTTTGGAAAAAATTCTGTCAGCAGGTCAGACGTCAGACACCCTGCAAGACTGACAAAGTTTCACCAGTGTGTTTTGACTAGAATGTGTAAGCCTGCAGAAACTTGACCAAAGCATTTCTTTGAGATGCATAGCATTGTTCCTTAGGATTGGGACATAGGGTTCTCTGGGAGAAAAAAAGAGAAAAGAAAGATGAAGAAAGGCAAGAAATGTGGCTGCAGTTCTTGTATTTTAAGTAGCTGGAGCTACATATGCATTCCAATTAGATTTTCCCCCCTCCAGTAGTATAAAATTATGGGGAGCAATGTGGGATTCCGTGTTTATTATCTCTCAGCTGATTATTTCATACACATTCAAGTACTCTGTGTAAAATATTGATACCATTGCCAGGGATCTACATTTTGTGTTTCATTCTGATTGCCATTTTCTTTACTTCCAATTCAGCCTGGTAGTTAAGAATGGAAATCTCTCCAGATGCTTTCCATTTTCAGACATTATCACCACTGACAAAAGCGTTGGCAGCAAAATTAGGTCCTTGGTGATATTTGCATAGCTTCTTCCTTTCAAAGCATACTTTGGTTAAACCTGTGCAAAGTGATTTTGCCCCAGTGGGTTTGTTCAAGCAAAGCTGATTGGAGTTTAATGAATAGCTTTACTAAGGATGCACAGAAGCAATTGCAGCCTGCTGACTGTTCCTCACCACTGTGTTTTCTTTGTGGTACTAATTGTAGCAAAGTCAATCCAGCCTTCAGCCTGATTCTCCATTCATTTAGATCAAATTCACTCTGTAATAGCTGCACTGAAGCCAACAAATTTATTCCAGACTTACACCAGAGTAAAACTCTTATTTTTTTCTCTGACTCTGGATAAATACCGGAAGGGTATTTGCTGAGCGAAACAGTGCTCTTTTTGGATAATTATAATGAGAAATACTGTGTTTGCAGTGTGCTTGAATTCACGAGCTTGTATAAAAATAATAAGCACTAATACTCTTTTTTATTCCTGATCGTATTTTGTAGTTCCTGTTTTGTTAGAAATGTAAACAAAACAGTGACGGCAAAGAAGTTGCTTCAGACATATTTATTTAAAAAAAAAAAAAAAGCAACAACTAATTGTTACAGAGAAGTAATTGCCATAAAAACATCTTAATGCCATTAGCAAGCTGTAGGTATTCTCCTTATGAAACAAGTAATAGTCTTCCCACACATTTAATATAGCTAGCTTAATGGGTTTCAAATGGTGGCATTTGATGGTTCCTAAAAAACGTATTGAAATCTTGTGTCAAAGGACCACATTTTATCTCTTATTTTGGCACAGCAAGGCCTCTGACATGAAGCAGATTAATTCCATGAACACATTCGCTTACAAATAAGTAGTCCAAAACAATACCTTGTACACGTGGAAAAAAAGCCATTTGCAGCTTACTTCCATTTGTGTGCTGAGTTGGGCAGATGCAAATGGAAGAAAGCTACAAATGGCTTTTTTTCCACAGGTACAGGTTCAAGACTGTTCTAGATGTAGCATGCAGGCTTTTTGTGTGCAGGCTGTCATCCTAATGGGATTGACCATTTTGCTGCCTATGTGCAAAGGGAAGAGTATTCTCAGAGGCAATTTAAGATTCCCTATCTGAGGGAAAGCTGCTTTTTAAAGCCAGATCTACCTGGTGGAACCACCTAGAAGTGAATGACAGAACATTCACAAGTGAATGCCACAAATAGGTTCAGAAATGACTTACGCTGTTTGTTTTTTGTTTTTCTTCAGGAGGAAGAAACACACAAAGGAAATCTTCAAAGGTGAATAAAACTTGCAGAAAAAAAAACAGCAAGCAGTCAGATAACCGGAGTTCTGGCTATCTTGTGCCTAAAGCACAGACCCAAGGCAGAGCTGTGCCACGTCCTAATCAGCCAGCAATCCAGATTAATGGATTTAGCCAGGGATTAATTTGTCTCAATATGCTTCTGTTCTATTCTGATTAACTTTGGCCACATTCAGCTGTGGTGCACAAGGATCAAACTGTCTGAAAGTTCGCAGTGCTGCTGCTACGTTAGCAAGTAGTACAGACCTGTAGACATAGACATACAGAGGAAAACAGTTAGCGCTGAGGACCTGACATACTCCTGCATGTCCAGAATGTTTTGCTTTGGACAAGTTCTAGTCTGATCCCATGGGCTGAATGCCCATCTGGCCCTAGAGTGCCTTCCTGTGATTCTGGAGAGCATCTTCCAGGTCATTTTTATCCCCAAATGCAAACTAGAGCATCTGAGTAGGAGATTCACTTCAAAAGTGCACTCCTGATCTCACCTAATTCTCTAATGTGGATGCAACCAAACTCTGCAGCTGGTGCACTTGATCAAAATCCCGTAGCGTGATTTTATTGTATCCTCCAGAGCATTGCTGCATAAAAATCACCATTTCCTGAGACCTCATCCTGATTTAGAGACCTCACTGAGCTGACTCTCATAACTATACTCATTTATGTTTTTTAAGAAGTCCCATTGAGAATGATTGTTTTGTTGTTTGATTTTTCCTTATAGCTAAGCAGTAGGGCAACTCAGTCTGTGATTTGTATGAACCAGTGACGTGTGGGAAAGCCAAAAATCCAGTGCTATCACATAGAGACTCCCTTCTCTCAAAGTACAGCATGCCTGTTAAATGTAACTGCATCTGAGCTGTGTGTCCCGCATCCCTAGCACTCTCAGGAGTGGGGTGGACTTGCTGATTTCACAGCAAGTCAAAAATACTCTGTATTTGCTTTGAAAAGTCTGCCCCATATTGTCATAAAGACTCATTTTCTGTAGATAATGTATTTCTGAAATGCACCCTACTGCCGCATATTTCAGACATTTGCCAAGCAGTAATCCATGAGAAAGCAGTAAATTAAGAAGCATTAATAAACCGTTCAGTACTTTTAATAACACATCAGGAATGCTTTCATTTCACAGCTGTTTAAAAAAACAAGAAAAGTGGGTCTTAATGAAAAGAGAGCTAATGTGGTTTTGTATAGAGGCAGATAGTGAAAGCTGGATTTTCTCAGTCACTTTTCTGTTGAAAATAGTAGCTCTGTGAGAATTTTCAAGGCTGTGAGTGATAGTCTTGTGTTCCTCTCTGCAGGGCGATGTCTGTTTCTTCCATGTCAGAATTCCAGCGCTTAATGGATATTTCTCCATTTCTACCAGAAAAAAACTTGCCTTTATCCAGCAGCAAAGATGACATAACCCCTCCTTTGTCTCCTGATGATCTGAAATACATCGAGGAGTTCAACAAAAACTGGGATTACAGTAGCACCAGGAATCATGGGGGGGCCACCGAGAAGCCTGCAGAAGGGTGGATAGAAAGGACAGAATCTGGGAAAGCTGGGAATGATCCTGCTCCAGATCCCTTCCAGGCCTCATCGTGGTACCTCACCACCAGCGTCACAATGACAACCAACACCATGACCAGCCCGGAGCACTGCCAGAAGCAGCCCATGAGGAGTCACGGTGTAACTGAAAAAATGGGAGTTCGGATCTTCCACAGCCCACCAGTGGTCCGTAGGTTTGATAACTCAGTGATAGCTGGCAGTGAAGGGAAAAACCAAGTGGAGCCAGATTTCCTGTTTTCTATGACCAAAGCTATGGGGAATGTTGCTGAGACAAAAGGTCCTTCCTCCGATATGTTTGGAAGATGGTCTTGTGACCTGACCAAACACCATAAGGATTTTCTGGAGAATGGTCTTCATCCCATTGAACGTCCTATTTGCACTACTGTGGGCTTTGCCTCACCCTTGCACAGCTTGGAGATGTCCAAAAACATGAGCGATGATATGAAGGAGGTCGCTTTCTCTGTCCGAAATGCGATACGCTCTAACTCTAATTCAGGAGAGCCTCAGTTTAAGGACACTGCGTGTCAAACCAATGGTATGAGAACAACAGGGACACAGACCACCCAGACCATCAGTGTTGGCTTGCAGACAGAAACCCTGCGCAGTATCACCAGCAGTCCACACAAGTGTCTGACACCAAAGGGGGGTTCCACGCCTGTCTCTTCACCATCCAGAAGTCTGAGAAGCAGGCAAGTGACCCCTGTCATTGAAAAGGTCCAGGCTAAGTTTGAACGCACATGCTGCTCCCCCAAATATGGCTCTCCAAAGCTGCAAAGAAAAATCCTTCCCAAATCAGACCAGCCAAATAACAGGACTTTGCCTGGCACACCTCAGAAAGGATTCAGTGAATCTGCTTGGGCTAGATCAACTACTACAAGGGAGAGTCCTGTCCATACCACCATCAATGATGGCCTCTCCAGTTTGTTCAACATCATTGACCATAGCCCCATCTTTCATGAGACCTTCCAAAAATGCCCCAGGTCTAGCAGCCGATCCAGGTCAGCAGAACCCAGACCAGAGCTGGGCCCGGTGCAGGACCCATGTACTAATGCCCGTGGCAGATCACCCAGTCCTCTCCGTTTGGGTACAGAGACACAAAAGGAAGATGGGACTGAGGTGACAAGTATCAGGCAGGACTTATCTGCTCCTCCAGGGTATACACTTACAGAAAATGCTGCCAGGATCTTGAATAAGAAACTTTTGGAGCATGCCTTAAAGGAAGAGAGAAGGCTACCTTCACACAGCCCACCAAATCTTAGCAATGACAACAGCACAGGAGAAATTGTCAAAGTAGATCCAGGGTCCATAGAGGTAATGAGTTTGTTTGTTTTTCCTCCTATAGCAAAATGCACTCTCCTTTGATCAAATGCATTATGAGGTATCTTACAGTCCTGCCGAGTGTTTACAGTGAATATCTTAGTCCTGTATGGTACCACCAGCAAGTCCCAGTCATGAAACTATGGGATTAGTCTCTGAAGAACTTGTTGAAGAATTGAGTTTCTATCCTGACAGCTTATCAAGCTTGAAAATATCAGTAGAGCTTTATCCTATACAGGATAAAGAAGGTTCTCCCCTGAATGACTGGGATAAGGGGTTTCTGTTACAAAACACACCATGCATTGCAGATGTTCTAGGGTCTGTAGGTCTGAGAAAATTTCTTTTTTATGCTGGATGGAAAGGTAGGCTCTTTCTCCTACACAGAAGCGGGTGATAGCAAGTTTGCATGAAAAATAGTTACTTCAGTACCCTGAACCAAAACTTCAGGGCCTTCAGCATACCTTTTCTGGATATATCTGAGTAAGTTTGGCTCTGGTCTGTGAATGTGATCAAATTGCATGAATGAATGTGATTAAATAGCATTTGGTATTGACTGTTGCTGCCTCAGCAAAAAACAAACAAACAAACAAAAAAATAGACAAAAAGATAATCAACTAGTCTAAGCACAAACCTACTTAGTGCTTAGGAGCTTTTTATTGATATTGTGTTGTACTGTCACAAGTGTAACAGTCATCATCTGTCTCAGCAGGTATTCCCAAGTACCAGGGGTCAGATCCTCATTTCCAGTAATGTGCCACAGCAATGAACCAAAAAGAGGGTGTAATGATGGACAAAGCTCTTTCAGTTACCAAGTTTAAGTCTGTTTCTGGCAAACCTTGTGTGTGAGAGAGTTTTGCCCTGAGGAGGCCTGCAGAAGCTGAGTTAGGCCCAGTCCTTGCTGGTGGTACAGCATCAAAATGGCACATGCTCTGCTGGTCAGTGTGTTCGCCAGGACACAGGCAGGAGAATTCATCCTCTCAGCTCCATGCCATCCCTTTAGCATCCCAGTGTTTTTTTGGGACAGCTCCTCCTCCTCAACCCCGGTGGTGTCCCAGAATCCCAACCGGGCCTTGCTGGGTTCTCTCCTACCGCTCCTGCCTCAAGTAGCCAGCCTCAAGGGAAGGTACAGACCCCATTTCCAATATCAACATTTGAGGTGGAGGATTTGTGGAAACTTGAGTGCTGAGGATTTTGTTCTGCATTTTGCCTTGTACAAGCAACAGATCATTTGTAGGTGCTGTTGAGGGGACACAGTATTTTTTGTCTAACAGAGCATCCGAAGCTGAAGATATATTCCCTATGTTTAAACAGATGTCAATAGGGAATTTTGTACACATAAAAAAAACCCAAGTGCACATTTTAAATAATGACGAATGAAAGTAAGCTTTAGGCACAAACCTCAGAATTAACTAAAGCCTCATTTATTTCACTTTTTCTCACTATGTATTCTGTTGTTAGTTTGAAATACCAAGAACATACAATTCCTTATTAGAAAGTACATGCTTTACTCTTACAGGTTCAACTCAGCTTTGCCTTCCAGGCATCACTGAAAACTCTTGATTTCCTCCTGCATCTTTTAAATGTCTCAGCAGATCTCAAATGTAAATAAATGGATGTCATCCCACACCACCACAAATTGCTGCTGGCAAAATACAACCAGCGTCAGTACCTGAGTTTGATGCGTGGAGAGATTTACGTCAATGCTGTTTAGTAAAATCTCATTGAACATCAGCCTGGCAAAAATTTGCCCTTGTTTGTGAATTCTCAGTATCTTCTGCCTAATTTTTTGAGTTCCAAGCCTCAGAGCTAAGCTTTGCTCTTCCTTGCAACTCTTACCCAGTTGTTATGACTGCTGTCTGGATGCACAGGTGCATTGAAAAGGAAGGTGGTGGGCAGTCAAATGATGGGCTTATCTTATCCTATGTCGGTTGATGCTTTACAATATGCTCTTAATGAAGTATGGGTTTGCTGCTGCAAACAATAGCGCAAATACCTTTAGACTTTGCACATACCTTGGGTTACATCTGTATTATCCTGGCCACAGAAATTATAGTTTGCAAAAAATTGCACATAGCACATGATGATCGAGGAGGAGGCAGGCTGTGCTTGGGGCAGCCCCAGTGTCAGTGCTGCCCTTGCCACCCTCCTGCAGATCCCGGCTCAGCTTCTCCATCGCCTGTTTGCTTCTGGCCAAGACGAGTGACCTTCTCACCACAGGGCGCCTTCTTTTTTTCTGCAGTCATAGCATGGTATATTGATGACTTTTAAAATTGCATGGAGCACCTCTTGGTGATTTTTCCTTAATTTGAGCTTCTGGATGCCTTAGTTACACAATTCACTTTTATATTACTGCTGCAATATGAAGTCTAGTTCATATGTATATTTATATATTCACATACATATGTATGTATGCGAGTGTATATGCATACATAAAAATAATAATTGTATCTTCTAACTTGCCCAGAGCTGCTTACAAATAAATTCATATCCAGCCTAGCCTAGAGGTCTCTTACCCTGCTAATTCACCAAACCACTATCTTACTTAGTTATCATGGGATTTACAAATATTACCATTAAAAAATACAGAATAATTTTCCCTAACTAACAACACAGAAGCAGCATGAGCATTCTTCGCCTCTGACTAGCAAGGGCATAAATGACAGAGGTAACACACACCAGTCAGAGGGCTCAAACGCACTTCTGAAGACAGCCCTGCGGAAGGACCATCCCCAAGGATCCACGTAGAGGGTGGAGCAGTGGCCACACACTTGCTAGTGAACAGCTCAGCATTGGAGGGGGGGAAATGTTGCAGGGAAGGGGAGGTGATGCCAGGATTAAAGAGCCTTTGCTCTGTTTGAGTCTCTCTCCCAGAGTCACTGTTAAATAGGAACAGGAAAGAAGTCTGAGGCAAAGAGCTGTCATGAAACCTTCAGAGAGGCTTCTGAGCAACATAAATAGAAGTGGGTTTTTTGCCTGTTAAAGATTTCCTAAGCAGAAATTCTCTCTCGAAATCAAACGAAGGAAAAGAAAAACACAGCTTTATTCCTCTTTCGTGGTAACGTCATTTTTCCCATAGCCTTAATCAAGGTTGGCAAAGGATAACGGATGTCTTTCTCTGCTGAGTAGAAATGTTTGGATTGTTTAATGCTCTGTCCTTCTAGATTGTGCCAGGATTATAAGGGGTTGGTGTGTTTGCTTCCTTGCTTTCTGAATCTTTTTCTGCTGGTGGCTTATCCTTTACTTTTATTATTAGTTTCCCTCTGGTACAGCGGTAACATGATCTGAATGGGTGGTAACATCTGGAGACTTCTTTGCTGGCATGAAATCCTCTCTTAAAAAAAGATATTGATTAAAATAAGTCTTTCCAACCTACTTGCTTTCTTTTTCTTTTCTGTCTATTCTGTCCAGAACCAAACTGTCTTATTAACTGCCCCCTGGGGACTCTAACCCTGCCTGCCTCACTGCTGTAAGTCCTTTCTACCTTGTTTCCACAACTTTCTGAAAGTGGTCACTTTGAACACTTGTGGTATTGAAAGGAAATAAATGGTCCCAGCTACAGCGGTGCTCACCTGACATCTCCGTGTAGTCCTTTGTACAAAACGGTCTGGGAGTGCTCAGAATGGAAATCCAAGCTGCTACCTCTTGTGGTAGCACGGGCTGGGAGTGTGCGTGGTCATGGAGAGGTGACACAGGTCAGAATTTGTGTGGTTGGGTTTTTTGTTAAATGCAGAACTGAAGACCAGTTTACAGTATCCAAAAAATATTGGGGAAGTATTCAGATTTTTAACATCTTTTCTTTATCACTTCACACTCCTGTGTGGGGCTTCTGGCTGCTGTGTTTCCTTAGGCTGTATCTGTAGCAGCAGGTGGAGAGGGCTGGGGAGGGGGTCTCAAGCACCAGCCTGTGGCTGACAGTCACATTTCATCATTAAGCTGTTTCCAGCACAGTTTTGGCCTGTGCCAGCTGGCTGGCTGGACCATCCACTCAGCCTCAGAGCCAGAAAATTGCCTGTTTTATGTATTCATGTAGGCATAGTCACAGTGGCTGGCAGCCTGGCCTAGGAAATAGATAGAAACTAAAACTGAAACCTTCTTTCCCAAATTCAGGCTAAGAGGTGCTGCTTCTCCACCCACTCCTCAAGTAACCATTAAAGTAAATCACCCCTAGACATCAGCTTTTTTCAACATCACTAGCTTTTGCAGCTGCACGTGTTAAGGAAGGACATTTGGGATTTCAAAAACCACTCTTGACAGTTCCCTTTTGATGACTTGATTTCCTTAATACACTGTGGGAAAGTTAGCATCTGCCCTTGAGGTTCTCTGCTTGGCATCCAACATGCCTACAGCATTGGGCTGCTGGTCCCTCCTCTGCAAGCTGGCAGAGTAACATGGTGTTGTGCTGGGCAAGTGCGCAGCCCAATAAGATAGGATGAGCCTAATCCTGCCATTCTGCACAAGCTGGCCAACATCTGTGGGTATGCTCCATCCTTGGAGGTGTTCAAGGCCAGGCTGGATGGGGCTTTATGCAGCCTGATCTAGTGGGAGGTGCCCCTGCCCATGGCAGGGGGTTGGGACTGGGTGGTCCATAAGGTCCCTTCCAACACAAACCATTCCGTGCTTTAAAGACTCTTACCGAGTGACAGCAGTGGAAATAAATTTTGTTATCACACTGCTGACTCTCATTTCCTCCTGTGAAACTAGGATAAAGCAGCCAGAAGCAAGCAGCACTGTAAAGATGCCATTTTAAGCTTCTGGTTAGAGAGAGTCTAAGGCAAAGCCCACAAATTACACAGCCTGGATTCATCATGTTGCATAGCCTGTCGGAATGGCTATGCATACAGATTCCAAAAATGAGTGGCAGCTCTCAGACCCCAGGAGTGATGGGATAGGGTGAAGTAAGGACACAGAGTCAGGTTTCTCATTAGCACTGGTTTAGGTTTCAGAGAGGGCCACGTCTGCGCTCGCAGCACAGGGCTGGGGGGAGAGGATGTGCAGTGATAGTGCAGGTGTAGGCCCAAAGCCATGGCCTAGCACCCACCCAGTGCTCCTGCTGCCCAGTACTGAGGGCTGACAGGCACGACTCTGCCTGGCAATGGGCTACAGCTGAGCTGGTCACATATTGCTCAAAGATGCTGAGCTCTGGCCCTTCACAGAGGCTTCCCTGCCCCAACCCTCTGAGGCACTCTCCACAGACTGCACGTGCCTGCACAGGCTCCATTTCCAGTACTACTGCTCCATGTCTTTGAAATCAGCCTCTCTGTCATGTAACATCCCAACCCAACCGAGATGTTCAATGGCATATCACCGTGTTTGTTCACTGCCCATCACATCATGTTACCTAACCCAATATTCTCCATCCCCTTCTCTGTTTGAAACTCTACACTGAGTCTGCTGTTTCTTACTGTGTTGTTTTACTGCTCCTTTGGCTTCCCTTTGTCTTACTGTGCCAGAGCTTGTCTTTGCATTGTGTCACTCCTGATCTCTCTCTTCATTTACCACCAGCTTGTATTCTGTTTTATAGACTGATATGTAACTCTCTTCAGTGTATGCAGATCTGCAGATTGACAGACTCCTCTGACTTGTTTTGATAAATGCTGAAGCGTGCAGAGAAATTCAGAATTTTTACTTTGGCACTACAAGCCAAACTTGCTCCCACAGTCAGTCACCTTGATGCAGTGAGCACAGAGTCAGGCAGGAAGCAAATACAAGAAGCAATTATCAACTAGTGTCAGGGTTAAAAATTACAAGTGCGGATGATTTCGAGTAGCATGGGTAGGCTGAACAGTGGAAAACTGGTGGAGAAATATAATTTCAGTTTTCCTCCATTTCTGTAAATGTCATCTGTAATGCACAGTAACACTGATTCCTGTAATTCAAGCAAAAGCAGCTGGCAGTGAGGAGTGATGTTCCAGAAGTTGAAATCTGGAGGTAAGCCTCATCCTTAATCCAGCTGAAGTTCACAGCTGGTCCTACAGTCATTACTCTTCTACTAAAAAGTCTTTCCTGCATGTGAGTCTGAAATCAGAGGCAGACAGGAGTCAGTAGTTGATTTTCACCTCGCTTCCAAATGCCAGACCTGGCCCACGCTTGGAGCAATGCAATAAGTATAATGCATTATCATGATATTATCATGCAAATGTATTTTTCTAGCTCAAGAAGAATTAGTAAATGGAAGCTTGTGAGCTACTTCAGTTCATCCCTGACCTCTTTCTTTCATTCTCTCCTTATCTGTTCCATAAATCATACACATGTACACAAATATCTGGAGCCCACACACAGAATGATGTTCACTGCTTGCTTTTGTCCTGTGACATGACAGATGCTTAGCTTTAGCTTGAATTCTGCTTATTTTTTAATTCTTTACACATCCGGATGGCCTCTAATGTTAGTCACTAACCACTGTTTTGCTCTCTTGGCTGCCAAGGAACTGCCTTGTTCTGCACTAGCCCCGTCCCTTGAACCCTGCTTCTCCCGGCCAGAGAGACCAGCGAACCGGCGCCCACCGTCCCGATGGGCTTCACATTCCCCTACTGCCTCACAGTCACAGTCAACCGGAGACCTGACTTCCTCGAAGGAAAGCAGAGGCAAGGAGCCGCCAGCGGAGGCCGTGAGCCAGGGAGATCAGTCAGCGTGAGCGGCTGCGGGCACCGCGCCGGGGCTGGCCTCTGCAGGGGGCCCGATGGAGAAGTCCCGTAGTGGAGGTCAAAGAATGTTCTCAAATGCAGCTGCTGAATGTCCGACCCGCGAAACCGAGGTGTTTCTAGAATGAAACAGTTAATGTGCCTGTAATAACTTAATTTTTTTTCATAGCTGAGAAAACTATTTTTGTCTCCATCTTTTCTACATACAGTATATTAACAAAAAAATAAAAAATAAAAAAAGGTAATAATGATATAAAGTAAGATTTAAAATGAAATGTAAATTAAGTTTTAAGGGAATTTGAATACATGCTCACGCTCTCTCCAAATACTGACTGCCTTTCGGTTATATTTGCACTGTTATTTTTTCAGTTTCAGTTTGGGTTTTTTGGGTTGGTTTTGTGTTTTTTTTTGTTTTGTTTTGTTTTTTTGTCATGTAAAACTAGAGTCTTAAGTTAATTTTATTCTATTTTAATGTCAGTGTTATCAGTTTTTAAATGTAAGTTTCTTAAAGGTGCTTCGACTGTCTGAAGCAATACCTTTTAAGTAGTGACGAAAGCCATTAAGCTAGTTCACTAGGATTGTCTTAGCTGAAATGGAGGGGAATACAGGTAAACACAAGAAAAAGTGTAAAAAAAGAATGCCTCAGAAAGTCGTATGGCGCTAGCTGTAAAATACACCTACGATACTTGACTTGCATGCCTCTGGGTCCTCGCACTTTAGTGCATGTACATACTGCTACTGTACTTCTGCCGTCACATCAACGTGAGTCCATCTGTTCCACTGTAATAATGTCGTGAATTTACCTGTACTGTACTTTTATTGTTGGTATTCTTGCATTGACTATACAAAAGGAGTTTTTAAATTATTATTAGCAGTTCAACTGGCTATGTACAGTGTTTACTGAGAACTTCTTTCATTTTGGGAAAACCATTGAGAACTCTGGGCATACCGACTCGTAACTGGCCTTGTTTAGGAGTCTGTCGGAGACCATGTGAAGTGGAAATAAAACCCTCAGTATTTACAAGTTGGTCGAGTGCTTCATGGCGTTTATTTCTGATGGTACTTCCCAAGTTCATTTTACTTAGGAAAAGCGGCTCCCAGACTCTGCCTTTATTCATCGGGGAAGAAAATGTGTCTTTATCCTGTTCCAGTCAGGATGAGAGGTAATGGCTTCAAGTTGCACCAGAGGAGGTTCAGGCTGGATATCAGGATCAAGTTCTTCTCAGAAAGAGTGGCACAGGCTGCTTGGGGACCTGGTGGGGTCACCATCCCCGTAGGTGTTCCAGAACTGCATGAGTATGGCACTGAGGGACATGGTCAGTGGGTATGGTGGGGATGGGCTGACGGTTGGACTATATGATCTTAGAGGGCTGTTCCAACCTTAATGGTTCTATGACAGAGACTCACGCGAGCACTGGATCAGGCCATGGGAAGGTCTCCAAATTTCCTCACTGAACTCTGCATAATATCTTTCTCATCGAGATAGCAGGGCTTATCTCTTCAATCCCTCTTGAGGTGATACTGCTTGTTGTTTTCTGTCATTCATGCAAATGAGAAACAGCCAGGTTAATGAGGTATCAAAAACATGGCATGTCTAGTCTTAGTGCAAGTTTGTGTCACATCCACATTGGGTTTGCATAAAACTCGTGGCTAGCACTGGGAACTAAGTGCCTTCCTAAGAGGGGGAACCTCCCTGTCAGTTCTGCCTGGCATCATCTGTTTGGTCATGAACTTTCTCTGGTAGCCTCAGATCTGCTCTGACTAGTTATCTCAGGGCTGAAGTGGCTCATTCCCGCTTGATTTCCCTTGCCAAGGCTTTCTGATGCTCATTTACTTAAGAGCACCATCTGGAATCCCTAGAAGCCTTCCTGGTTAGCTCTGCTGAGTGCTAAGTCCCTCTCGTCCTGCTGATGGCTTTCTAGGAACTGTAATTCAGCTGTTAGATGAGAGCAAACCCCGGTTCTTGGGTCAGCTCCCAAGCTCCACCTGCTTTAGGTCTTATTTCTGGCGCAAGTTAGGTCTGTGGCTATTAAGCCAAAATTGAGATGTCCACCTCAGGGTTATCGTTATGAAAATTGCTACTTAATGAGACCCGCAATGACTGAAAAGTCTTATTGTCCGATTCTCCCGTCAAACGAAGCGGTGTCCAGTGCTGCTCATGGGTATCAATGCTTCTACCATGTACAAATTATCTTCATAGATATCTCAAACCCTTGCTGTTAACATTTTTCGTTGGCCTCCCCAGAAGTCTGAATCCTTAAAATCATTCATGGAGTCCACCTCACTTATTTTTCCAGTGCTTGAAAATCTTGTGGCTGCAGCACTTTCATGACTTGTTGCCAAAATTTCAGTTTGGGCAGGGAAAGAGGAGCATGCACAAGAGCTGCTCAGAAGGTCAAAGTAGAGTCACAGTGGTTATTAAAGAAGGCTTAAACCACAAATGAAAGCTCCTTGTTTATTTCCAAAATCTTAATTACCAGCAGCAGCTTTGAAGGCAGAAGGGGAGGGTTCACTGCTCCCTTAAAAGCTGTTTCTCCTACATGAAGCAAGTTGGAAGTTGCAAATGAACAAGCAATGCTAGACACCAGCGAGCAGAAATGCTGTTCTTCCCCTTGTGACAGCTGTAATTTCTTTTAATGATTCAGGTGGCTGATGGGTAGCTTTGAGACCAGGAAATGACATTTGCCTTTCAAATCAAGAATATGCCAGTCTGGAGAATTGGCTACTTGCCACTCTGAAATAGGAAGGGATATGAGGATAAGCAGCTGCCTGTGGTTTGCCAGGTAAACTGTTTATGGAACAGCAGGGTTTGCAGAGCAGAGCAGAGCAGAGCAGGAAGGAGGAGGTTAAGGACACGTAGAAATTCTGTGTATGACCTTAAAAAGAATCACATTAATTAAACATAGGTTCCTTTCTAGTCTAATTAGCAACTCCAGTGACATAAAAAAATGTCTCATGTTTCTACTGGCTCTTTAGAAACACCAGGGCTTTTATCTTCCCATACTGCTGCTGCTGAGGTTGGGGGATTTTTTCCCCTCCCATTACTCCATCACTTTCCGTAATTACTAACATAAATCATAACATAAATAATGGGTCTATAGTCCTTCTGAGGTTATTTTAAAAGATTCTAAGACAAAATAGAAAGCCTTTTCAGAAGGTCTGTGGCTCACTCCATGTCTGTATGGTAGCTGAATTATTGCCTCATGAATAATCAGGGCAGGCGAAGCCTTGAAAATTGCCACACAAATTAGTTTAAGGGGATCCGCGGATGCCTCTGCTACAGATTCTCCTGACAAGGCTGACAGAGATATCATAGAATGTTTTGTACTGGAAGGGACCTCATAGCCCACCCAGTCCCCCCATGGGCAGGGCTGCCCCCCAGCAGCTCAGCTGCCTAGGGCCCCATCCAACCTGGCCTTGAGCGCCTCCAGGGATGGGGCACCACAGCTTCTCTGGGCAGCTGTGCCAGTGCCTCACCGCCCTCTGAGTAAAGAATTTCTTCCTAGCATCTAATTTAAATCTCTTCCCTTTTGTTTTAAAACCATTCGTCCTTGTCTTATCACACTCAAACTGTGTAAAATGTTGGACTCCATCCTGTTTGTTAGCTCCCTTCAAGTACTAGAAGGCTGCAGTGATGTCTCCCCAAAGCCTTCTCTTCTCCGAGGTGAACATACCCAGCTCCCTCAGCCTGATAGGAGCAGGTATGCACTACCCATCCCAGCACCACTTCCCTCTGTGCAGAGGAACTCCCATGTATACAAGGTGCGTATCTTAGTCTCCTGAATATCTGGAGCCCCCAGGCTCCCTCGTGCTCTCTTTGGAGGTACCACATCTCCTGTTTGCTCCCTGTTCACCTGCTTTGACTTCCTTTGAAGTAAATCACTGCAGCCTCCCAGAGTACTATTAAGCAGCTGAGTACATATAATTTTCATATGAAATGACAGCTAATGTCTTTTCAGTCTCCACATACCCCAGCCTGCTTTCTGGAGAGGCTTAATGGCTTTGAGCAAAGTCTGCTTCCCTTCCCTGTTTATCATCTTCTTATCCATCTTGCAGGAGGATGAGACACACTGCCCTCAGGTCTGGGTGAGGGAGATTACTGCCCTGCTATTGATGTCTCTGAATTAAAAAAAAATCAACATCTGCTGCTCAGAATGACCTTTTCTTTATTATTATTCTTTAGCAGAGCAGAGATAGGACTTCGCCTTTCATTACTCATTCTTTTCTGGTGCACAAACACCTTCTGGAGGCTCCAACCAATGTCAGTATCATCTGATAAAACGGCGACAAAAATCCTGAGAACCCTCAGTGATCAGGGCAAGATTTTTTGGGTGAGGGACGGCACAAACCCAGCAGGACCTCTCCACCTGGAGCTGGCACAAAGGAAGGCACTGCTCCCTGAGGCAGAGGAAGAACTGGGGTCGCACAGACCCAAGAAGCCCCTCAGACGTCCCTGATCTGGCAGCCACCAGCTGTGGGCTGCAGCTGCAGGAGGCCACGGGGTGGGTGGCAAAAATACTCCCCTGGTTCTCAGCTGGGCACAGGCCCACCACATCCCAAGGCTGGTCTGCGGGTGGTGGGCTGAGATCTGAGGAGGGAAAAAAACTGCAAATAGATGAATATCTGAACAAGAAGAAAAAAAAAAAGTCATTTGGATATTGAGTTCTACTTGTCTCTTGCTGGCAGTGAGTCTGACTGAGCAATGTAAGCGGATACCGCACTAGGGGAAGAGCGTAGCTAGGCTGTGCAATGTGAATCCTATTAAATGCCAGGACCAGTGCATTTTGTTTTGTCTTGCTAAAACCCAAGATTTTTTTTTATACACTATAATGGGATTTTTTAATCCCTACAGTAAAACTTTAGATGAGGTTTACACAGAAATTGTCATGGACGCGGGTATATTCCTCATTCTGCTGCTGCTTCTCTCCCTGCTGTAATCCCTCTGGGTCAGGCTGCAGCAGAGAGAGCTGCGTGCAAGTGGACAAGCTCATCCCAAAGGCACTGCTCAGCTGGCTTGGCCTTCTTGTGGGTTTGTTGGGAACCAAACTGGCCCCAAGATACCACGCTCTGCAAGAGAGCACTGTTTTTGGATGCTGAAAAAGTTGGAACTGGTGAAACATAGGAGAGGAGCCACCCATACTTTTTATCTACCAAGAACTGCAATGCTAAGTGCTTAGGCAATTAAGAACGTAAGTCTCATTGATTTCCTTCTCATGTAAGTGGCTTAGGTAACTTAGATGCATGAGGAATTTTTATCACATGTCTCCTTCCACTACCTGACTTGTAGGGAGTTTATAAACAGGAGGGAACCAACATATTTACATGGTCTGAGAGTGGTAGGACAAAGGGGAATGGCTTTAAACTAAAAGAGGGGAGATCTAGGTTAGATGTTAGGAGGCAATTCTCTACTCAGAGGGCGGTGAGGCACTGGCACAACTACCCAGAGAAGCTGTGGTGCCCCATCCCTGGAGGCGCTCAAGGCCAGGTTGGATGGGGCCCTGGGCAGCTGAGCTGCTGGGGGGCAGCCCTGCCCATGGCACGGGGTGGGACTGGGTGGGCACTGAGGTCCCTTGCAACCCAAACCATTCTGTGATTCTGTTATTTTATCATTCTATTATTCTGACTATGGCTCCAGACTGTTAGTCTTCAAAACATGGACTTGATTCCTGATATTGTCTTGGAGAAGACGTGCATTATATTGCTCTTTGCTAGATTTTCTGCACGCTGCAATGATAGGACAGGAAAAAAATCCACTTTGCGTATATGAATGAGAGGAAGAACAATGAAAGCCATGATTTTGTCACAGCTATTTCCATGACAAAACCAAAGACTTTTGAGAGGGTATTTTCTTAGCACAATGTCACTGTGTCTTGTCATGGAAATCACATCTTAGGCAAAATCAAAGCCTTGGATTCACAAATGTCTGTGTTTCCCTCAGTTTGTGATGCTTCTGACAACATCAGAACTTCACAACTTGCACATAAAATGCAGGTTGAACATACCATGTTGTGCAGACTTCTTAAATGTTTTACAAATAGGAATGGACGTGCAGTTATATTGAAAAAAAACTTATTAAAGTCATTTTTCTATAAGGTAGTAGAGCAATGCAGTAGCTAGGAGAAAAGCAGCAATAAGAATTGAGGAACAGCAGAACTAACCCCTGGGAGCCAGCACCCAGGCTGTGTTTAGGGAGTAACAGGCCTGATGGTGGTTTCCCTGAGATCAAGCCCACATACATGGCTCAGTGGAAGCAAACTATGAGCTGTACTGCAGTATGCAAGACCTCATGAGACATAGGCCTTGCCTGCAATAGCGCTGACAGCATCTATCAGAATCAGCCCCTTTGGCTCATAGGAAACCCAACGCTGACAGAGCCATTCCCTACTGGACTTGTTAAACAGCCTTGAGTTTGCACAGCCATCGCTTGTCCTGCCAAGGGTGACATCCTGGAATGGCAGTGGTCCTGCAGATGACATCCCCTGGAGGGTGGGAGTGGGACACCGTTCCTGAATTATACAGCCTTTTCACATCAACAAGCAGGATCGCTTTCAGAAGCTGCAGCATGATGGTATGTAACATGTTCACGTGCAACCTGATCTGCTGTCGGTGCCCTGTTCATTGTAGGGGAGTTGGACCAGATGACCTTAAGGGTACCTTCCAACCAATTCTACGATGATGATCCTACATCACTGTTCCCATCTCCGTTTTACTCAGCAAATAGTTTATCTTCCCAATCTTCCCAGCACAGAGCTAAATAATTTAGCAGCGACGTTTCCCTGCTTAGCAGAATCTGCCTGAGCTCTCTGTCGGAAGGGCTCAGGGATAAGTGATTAGCAGCCCCATGAGTCCAGTTTAATCCTTCCTGAAGAACTGGAAAACCTCCACCCGCTGCGGACCCCCTCCTGTAGGCCCTGATCAGCCACGGCTGGCTCTCAGTGGCAGAACTGGTCTGTGTAGATGTGCCAAACCACCTGGTTCTTCCCAGCTGGGCGAGTTACCCAGAAACCACCCAAAGCCGTGCAGAGGATCCCTCCGGTGCCGGTTCTTCAGGTTAGGCAGAGGTAGCTCTGAAACCCCAATGAAGCGGGATGGGTAAGGAATGAGCCCGCTGTCACCTGAGGCCACTTCTGACCTGAATGAAACTTAAAAAAATCAAGCCTGCCCCAAAATTAAATTATCAGTTGAGCTACTTAACAAGTTAACTAAATTGACTGTGACCTACATACCAGAAAGCATTAGATATTTGGAAATACTTCTTTCTGTGGGAGTCAGGTCACGCAGTAAAATCTAGTTTAAAAATTCACACGCATTTCTCTGAAGCCTGCGTCGGGCTTAAAGCAGAGAACGGCCAATTTGAAAAAGCAATGACACATTTTTAACCTTGACATCTATCAGGTTGGCCCTGCAATGATTTGAGTCTCTTGTCAGGGCAGCAGACAGCAGTGACAGACGAAGTGATTAGCCTTGGTACATATTGCAGTGCAGACAGTAATTACAGCCTAGAAATGATAGTTTAAACAGAAAATAATGCATTACATGCAGAAAGTTCATTGCCAGCCGCCTGGAGGCAGGACCTCCACAGCTACTGCTTAGAAATAAAACACATCGGGCAACACATTGGGACTTCAATCTTTCTTTACGTACATAAGCTAAAGAGCAGCCATTTATAAACAACTGATCCAGCCACAGAAGAGAACACAATTAAATGTATATTTTGAAAACGGGGTTCTAAAAAAGACAGATAAATATATATGTTTGCCTACCTCTGTCTATCTATCTATCTATCTATCCATCCATCCATCGATCTATATATCTCTCTTTGTATCTATTTATCTACCTGTCTGTCTGTCTGTCTTTAAAACAGAAAGTCTATTTTATCTTTTTACACCTACTTACAGGACTGTTCTGTAGATGCATAAATACAGGAGTAAAAGCAGAGTCCTTGCATGGTCTATGGCACATCCTTCTCCAAAACAGGGCAGAGGAGGTGTTCTTCAGATCAGTGCTGAAGAAGACCAGCTGGACTTCTCCATAGCTCTTAGCCTCGCTTCCTATCCCATGTCAGTATCATTCAGCTTTTAACTGCAGACTACCACAAAGCTGTTCTTTGGAAATTAAAGAGCTGAGTCATCACACAGTGCTTGCTCCCCTGCTTTTAAACAGCATTTGTGCATAAAAGCTCAGCTCAGATTAAGAAGATAAATACAACGCAGAGCTTTACAGATAAGTTAAATGAACAGTGAAAATTGCCCTTTAATCTACTTAGCAGGTCTTTGTGATTAAAGTCTAGTATTTTTTTTTTTTTTCTGCTGAAGGAGTAGGCAAGGTGGCAACTGAAGAAATGTCTAGGAAATAGCACAGAAGTCATGGCTTTTTTATTTTGCTGTCACTTCTGTTTTAAAATCATTTGCACTGATAAATTTCAATTTCTTTTCCGTATCTGGTCAGATGAAGCGTACAGACACTATCAGAAGATACATACATTGGCTTTCAACCTTCATCACAGTGTTACCCTTTTCCAGACAGCATCTGAGCGTGCTACCACATATGTAAAGCCGCTTTTGATGCAGGCTTTATGCAAGTCTTAGCTTTAGGGAGCAGCAGGCCACGAGCTGGCACGTACATCAAACGGCATGCAAATCCTTCCCACTGAAGAATCGGTTTATAGTGTGCCACTGGATTGTAAAAACACAAAACATCTGCCAAATGCTGCAGAGCCGTGGCAGCTAAAAACAGCCCCTCGTGCCAGCAAGAGAAGATACGTTCTGTAAAACCTTCTCTGAGACACCTATACCCTCAGCAGTAATATTCAAAAGCCATAGGGAACAGTAATTAGTCCTCCAGATGCTTTACGCTGAATTAGAATTCAGAGAAAACAAGTAGGTACCTCAATTTAAATACAGTGAAATGGGGTTTAGTTCATCAACTGGATTTGTTGGGAAACAGAGCAGGAGGATAAAAATTGTATCGGTCAAAAGATACTGCTGTTCTTTGAGATTTTGGAAAGCCCAGAGGCAATCTGGTTGGAGCAAACGCTCTGGGGGAGGATGCATCTCTTGAAGTAGTTAGCCCCATATTTTCCAGGTGAGAAATGGAAATGAAGACTTTTGTCCCAAGTGAAATAAAGGAGGCTTTGTGTGCTCACCTCCTCTGAAGATGTGGTTATAAGAAACAGGCACTTCCAAATGCATTTCTCACTTCCATTTAGTCCTGCCACACTTACCACATGAGTATTTGAACACCACCATCCCATGGCTAATGAGCTGCGTGACTAACATCTGTCCCATAACTTACGCGCTCATCCTCTCCCTCGGGGAAGACCTGTGTGAAGTGGAGACTGTTTATTATGAATACGCACAAAAAATACTTAATTATACAAGCACACACATGTCAATATAGGTTTGTTGGAGAGGGAAAGATGAAAGGCAAGGTGCCTCCGCCTCAGAGGAGGGCATGCTGAGGTCTGAACTGGCCTTTGTTTCCTGTGGGAATGAGGCAGTGAGGCCAGGAGTGCCCCAAAAGGCACTTCTGTGAGTTCCCTCCATGTCACATGATTTTTTTACTGGGGTCTTGTCTTCATGTGAATGCAGGAGCCTCTGTTCAGTGCTGTGCTACCAGAGTCATCTACAGAAAAAGGAGTTGTTTCCTTGGCATAGGAAGATGCTGTCATTCTAATTAAATCTGAGCAGGCAGAGGCAGGTAAAGGGTATTTCTTTGTCTCTCCATTTCTGGCAGTGAGAGAAAGGGATTTACAAGGAGGTTTTTGGAACCTGGCCTCTTTGAATAGGAAGAATCTATACCCACTCCGGCAATGCATCAATGCAGCGGAAGTACTATGTAAGAAAAGAACAACTTAACAGTTGTTTTCATAATGCAGTCTGGATGCCCTCTAGTTGGTCGCATCTTGCCCATTCTCAGAGGTGTGCGCTCTCTGTCAAGATGTCTTTACAGTTTTTAAACTTGAGTGGGAACTGAGAAGTGGGAAAGCTGCTGACCCAGAGGGCCAGAATGGCCAGCAGGTTGGAGCAGGAGAGGACGGGAGCACCCCGGGTGGAAAAAAGAATGGCTGACATATGAAACTACAGTCTCATGTCCCATCTCCAGAGCAGGACAGAACCACCAGAAGGAGTGCATCTGACTTTATGTCTTTTTTTTCTTAGTAACTGTTGGAATTTTGAAACTGTTTTCCCAGTTTGGATGCTGTGTGAGCCCAGACAATGCTTACACTATCATTTGCTTCTTGGGTGGTGATGGCTGCTGTTTGGCCAGCTGGGAAATGGAGGGGTTTAGAAGTTAAATGCTGTATTTAATGAGGTGTGGCAAGGCTTGGAAAACAGCACCTTCCTGCTCCTTCCTGTGCTGAGCTGAGCTTGCTAGGCTGCCTTTACACTTAGAGTGGACCAACGGCAAGGTTTAATAACAAATTCCAGAGCCTCTGTGTTTTCCCATGAAGCACAAAAGGGCCATCAGGCTAGAGAAGACCAACCAGTCTGCATGAGGAAAGCATTGCCCTGGAACTAAGAGCAGACCTCTTGGTGTTGCAGAGCATTTTAGCTGTTAAGTGCCTTAAGAAAAGTTACTGAAACATGTCTTTTACAAACCAAATTGAGAGCAGACAAGGCATTGTGGCCTTGGTGCCACTTCCAGCCTCTGTAAGGGGACTCTGCTTCTGGTCAAGGAGAGGATGCTGGGGCGGAGGTCCCAAAAAAGCAGTTCAACTCGCATGGAGACAGGTCATGACCATCACTGCTGCCCCACCTGCATCTCCCTGATGCCCAGATTCACTTCAACCAGGCTACTGCACAGTGGGGTCAGCATGGAAGCAGAGTGGAGCGAGACAGGTAGGGCAGCAGGATTGGGAGTACTGGTGCTCTGCCTGCATTAGTGTTCCCTGTGTCTTCAAAGAATCACGGAATCATTAAGGCTGGAAAAGATAGCTATGTTCATCTTGTCCACCATGAACTCATTCCCACCATACCCACTGACCATGTCCCTCAGTGCCACATTCACACAGTTGTTGCACATCTTCGGGGACAGTGACTCTATCACCTCCCTCGGCAGGCTGTTCCAATTCTTCACCAGTCTTTCTGAGAAGATTTTCCTAATATCCAACCTGAACCTTCCCCGGTACAGCTTAATGACATTATTTCTTGTCCTAAAATCAGCTGGGCTTTGCTTTCCTCTGGGGGAAATGGTGGCCAAGCTGCTCCTGCAAAATGAGGGCTGTCCTCAGAAATGAGGATGCTGGCTGTAGCAGTAACTGAGGGTGACTTTGCGCATAGAATGATCTCTTCATGCTGTCCTGATTTCAGTTGGGACAGAGTTGTTTTTTGCTTCGTAGAGTCTGGTATGATGCTATGGGCTTTAAGAGAAAAACAGTGTTGATAACACAGTAATGTTTTAGCTTTTGCTGAACAGTGCTGTAAGGAGCCAAGGACATTTCAGTTTCTCAGCTTCTCATGCTGTCCTACCAGAGGGGAGGTCTGGGGGATCACAAGGAGCTGGAAGGGACAGAACCAGGACAACTGGCCTAAAGTGGTCAAAGGGATACTCCATACCACATGACATCAGAAATCTTGAAAATGATGGGGAGTTGGCCTGGTGGGCAGCTTTTGCTTGGGGACTAGCTGGACATTAGTCAGTGGGTGCTGAGCAACTGCTTGTGCATCACTTGTTTTGTATATATAACTGTCATTATTATTATCTTGTTTTTTTTTCTCTTCCTTTTCTGTTTCAGTAAATAGATTCTATCTCAGCACATGAGTTCTACTTTGTTTTTTTTTTCCCCAGTTCTCTCCCAGTCCCACTGGAGTAGAGGCAGCGTTGAGCAAATGACTGTGGAGTGCTTAGCTAACTGCTGGGTCAACCCACAACACATGACTTCCTCATGAGATCGAAATTCCAAACTTCAATTTTAAAAGACCTGTTTCTAGATAATACTGATGTGGTTATGACTGAGCAGCTCTGCCATTGCAATCATAGTCTCCTCCAGCATCTACACCAGGAGGATGAATTCTGCCCAGAAGAATGAGGAGAGTAGAAAAATTACACTCTGAGAGTCCTGTATGTTATTATATCTAATTTTGCTTGATTTGTTAAAAAATGATTTCTCCCTTTTCTTTTCAAATGTCACCTCTGTGTTTCTTCATAATGCTTCACTGAAATTTTAAACATACAAATTAGAAATGGGAAGAAAGCAGACACTGAATATTACAGACTGCCTCTTCCTCTCGTGATTCAATTGCTTTTCCCAGTTGCACTGTTTGGGATCCAGAATTGCTGGCAATTCAGTCATTTCTTCACAGAAATAGGATTCTCTTTCTTCCTTGCTCTTGAACCCCAGCTCCTCACTTGATGTATAGCTGAGGCACTTGAGGGATTTGGCCAGGTGGACAGTATAGAATGATGGCCAGGGAGGCTACACAGCATGCAGAAACCCACTTTCCACTGAGCCAGCAGCTGCTGGCATTTGCAGCTGCTCTGGCAGTAGGATCCATGTCTGCTGCAGGACAGCAGTGGCATGAGTGCAGGGCACAAGGCTGCATGGGTAGGCTACTCATCAGTGGAGATCTAATCCATTTTGCACTGCATTTTAAAAGAATGAAGACTACGTATGCTCTGCTGAAAAGAAATATAACTGACCTGGTGCATCTGAAACCTCCATCACTTCATAAGAAGTGAAGTGGAGGGAGATTTAACTGTGCCTTTGGAAGCTGTGGCGATGAAACTAGGACCCTAGCAGATGCCTTTATCTGCAGCTGTTCTTCCTCCCAAGTGCAACCCTCTTGTCCATCCATGGGTGTACACATCCCACATGCTAACTACAGCCTTCCCACAACTTTCACCCTAAGCAGTTCCCTAAGGCACTAAAGGATATGATTTAGTGACTGGACTCCACAGGTCAGGTTAAAGGCAGGACATGAAGACCTTGGAGGCCTCTTCCAAACTAAATGAGCCTATGAGTCTATGATTCTATTTCCAGCCCAAGGTTCAGCTGATGCTCTATTTTTAGGATAACCTTCATCAGCTCTCTAAATTAAATTAGATATTAGAGGGAACTTTTTCACTGAGAGGTGGTGAGGCTTTGGCACAGCTGCCCAGAGAGGCTGTGGTGCCCCATCCATTGAGGCGCTCAAGGCCAGGTTGGATGGGGCCCTGGGCAGCTGAACTGCTGGGGGGCAGCCCTGCCCACAGCACGGGGTTGGGCAGGGTGGGCTTTGAGGTCCTTCCAACCCAAACCATTCTGTGATTCTATGATTCTATGATCCTTTACCCAAACTAGGACAAGAAAGTGCCCAACATTAACTTTCATCTTACTTTTACAGAAGCAACACTAAGACCCAGTGTGAGGACAAGCCTTGCCATTGTTAAAAGTTCACTCAGCATTAGGACTACACTTACACTTAGCCTTAACTCTACTGTAAGCCCAGGCCAGAAGCTCAGGTTTACCCACAGTCAAAATGAAATGCTCATCCACTCCCCATTCTTTACCAGAATGCAAACCTTTCAGATTTATGCTAAGACTCTGGATCATTCCAGACATTCTTCCGGATCTTAAAATGTTGGCAAACAAGTATATTGCAAGGCTTGATTCTCCTGGCAGCTCCTGAAAGCATTTACGTCTATGCAAAAAGCCCATGGGCAAAATTCTTTGTAGAAATTTTTCTGCTCATTCCACTGAAGTGACTCAGGCAGAGAGTTCAGCCCAGACACTTCAATTCAGTGCAAACTCTGTGCTCCTTGTGCAGAGGGGGAAAGAAAGCAGCACGGAATGGGGCACAGTCAGCCCCATCTGCAGGACCTGCAATGCAGAGAACAGGGTTTGTCTAAAGCTCTGTTCCCTTCCGTTCAATTTCCAAACATAGCCAGAGAGACCAATCTTTCCCATTTTCATCATGCTTAAAAGGTTTGGTGAGAGGTATTTTAGAATCAAAGGAAAAATTTATCTGATTTGCAGGGCTTTTTGTTCCAGGAACTGTCTCCTAGACTGCTCAATACCTAGCAGCCTTGCATTATTTCAGCTGTGTTATACTAAATATGTTATAATTCAGTGTGACAACCAATGCTTTTCTATAGTTGGGTCATTAGCACAAAAAATATGTGGTGTCTTGGGAATGGAAGGCACTCTGTCACTGATACAGTTTTCCTTTGTTTATAAAAAAAAAAAAGAGGGGAGGGTGGAATTTTAGCTTCCACTGGGAAAAAAAAGAAAAAAAGACAAAAAAAAAAAAACCGAAAGAAAAAAGGAAAGAAAGAAAGAAAGAAAGAAATAGGTTCAAAGTATTCCCTGTAGTCAAGGATAGTCAGGAAAAAATGCTTTGAAGACCAGTTGAGGTTCCAAACCTCTTAAACAGTGGTAGAGCAATCCTGTTTCTTCAGTTAGCTTTGCCAAGGAAGGGTTTTCATGGGCACCCACTCATCCTGATCCTGTTACAGGACTCTGGTTTCAAAAAGGAATAAGGCAGAATTATGGTGGAAAATGCCATTAAAGACAAACAGGCTTTGATTTTTGTTAACTCTTGATAAGAGCCAATGCACTATCTGTTTCCTGCTGCATACAGAAGGGTAAATACAAAGATGTCATGGAGGCTCTATGCACTGAGAATATCAGAACTATAAATAAGTATAATATCAGAAATAATACATCTAGCTATCACAGGAGCTCTCCCCCATGAACCAGAAAGAGGGGAGTGCATAGTCCCATGGAGGTTAACATCTGGGAAAGCACTCAACTTACAGAATCCACTGAATGACTGGCAGCCCGCATTAAATTTGTTGTCTTGAATCAATTGAGAGACCCCATAAGGGATATTATCCCGTTTGGCCTCGAGCCACTCACTGGAAAATGTGCATATTGGAGGTGAAATAGTATTGCATAGATTTGTCTTCTAAACATTCACCATATGCTCTCATAAAAATAAGCACCAGCTCCATTGTAAAAATAATTTGTTTATTGTGTAGCTGTTTTCTTTAGGCTTTGTTTCAAATCCTCAGTATACAACGTAAGTTCTATAAACATTTGTCAGATACTAGATGTTAAATGAGTTTATTCCAAATCTTTAGAAAGGAAGCCTTGATAGACTGAGTGCTCATTTACACAGTGATTGTGCTGATTTATGTAATTGCAGTCATGCTCCAGTCCTTCAGCAATTTCAGTTTCTCTCTTTCTGTCCTAAACTAATTTGTAGCATCTCAGCTATTGTAGAAAAAGGTAAGAAGAGACCTCAATTCTGTTGGCATTAATAAACTTGTAACACAGAAAAGCAGCACAGCCCATTCTCACATTAATAACGTCTTGTGTGGTCTATAGAAAGCTGGCAAGACAGACTGAGATTGTGAGCTATACAGAACATATGTACAACTGCTATCTGCTAAAACAATGTGAGTGTTTTAGTAGCTCCAGCTGCACTGAGTAGCAACACAAGAAGAACACTATAATGACCTCAACACCTTGGCTACACAAAACTAAAAGATGCTGCAGGGTCTCTGGGTGTGAGATGTCAAGGCAAATAGAAAGTAATTCCATTGTGGATAGGCTTGGCTTATGTTAAACTCCTGCATTAATGGTAACCTTGTCTCTGGGTCTTGTTAAAATAAGTTTTGTTTGGTTTGCACAAAATGTCTGGAGTGAGGGGAGATGTGAATGACAAAGAAACTCCATGGACTAATGGAGCAATGTCTTCCTGAAGCAGCTTGCACTATGCCCAGTTAGAAGTGAGGAGCTGGCATAGACAAGGATGACAGGGGCTGAAAAGAAGATCATGGATGCTTGTGCTTTCAGACAAGAGGTACTTGGATGAATGAGCAGGCGCTGTAGCTATTCTTGGAAGCAGCAGACAGTAGAGATAGTTCACATCTTCATGCAGAACTACAGAATGTCGAAGTTTTCCTTTCTGAAGCACTGCTAAAAGGCACCTACAAAGATTGGTGAGAGACTGAACCCCAAACATTGGCTCCTGTGAGAACGAAAGGTAAATTTGTCCACCAGATGCCGAACATCTGGGCCATCTTATTACAAAGGATATTGGCTTTCTTCGAAGGTAGCCCCTAATGGACTCTGAGGATGGCTTGCTGCAAGTTCTGAGACATGCTTTGGGTAAAGAGTGGGCAAGGGCCATGGCTTGAGAAGAGATGCTGTTTCTTCCCTTCCACCTCTTGCCTTAAGTACAAGTAACAAAGCCTAAGACTTCACAAGTCTTTCTGCATGAGGTCAGATTAGGAATGCTTCCATATTCCAGGGAGAAACTTTCCTTTGCAGGACCTGTAGCCAACCTCTGACATCAAACACACAGTATCAGTATATCATGCCTTGTGCTTGGCAGTTTTTGTTACCGTGATGCTCGACTTCAGGCACTGTTCTTGGAAGGCATTTCTTCTCCAACACAAGGTAAGAGTTCAGAAGCAGAGAAACAGGTGTTTTTAAATAAAAGGGGGAAAGTTATCCCTTAGAGGAACATTTTGCTTTATTGCATGATGCTCACTCCACAGAATATTCGATATTTTTCTTCTTTTGTTCACCCCATTACTGAGAAGGTTCCCAGAAAAAAACACTAAGAAGGATGGTTTGGGAACATTATCATGAGGGGCAAATACTTGCCTACATTGGTTCTGTCCTCTTTTTGTTATAGAAGATATTGTTCATCTTACTTATTATGGATTCTATCCACATAGTAGCTCTTGGTGCATTATTGCTCTAACGTGTTTTACTTAGTATTCTCCTAAGAAATTTGCCCTTGAGAGCTTAAGTACTTATAATATTCAACATCAGAAACAAAACAAAACAAAACAAAAATCCACAACCAACAAAAACCCAAAAACCCTTAGATTTCAGGGCAACATTATCAGTAGAGATCAGATGATTTACTTTGGGTCAACTGAAATCAGCATATGAAATGTCATATAGTCGAGTCAATTCCTGAAGTTTTTGCATGGACTTCAAAATATGATTCTTTCAAACCTAAGCCCATGTGTTAGGCAGATGTCTGTCTCCAAAAGGTGCTATGTAGGCAACTTGTTTTCCCAAGTTAGTCATCATTCTTGTGCCCAAAATCAATATTCAATCAGGAAGATTGAATGGCATTCCTGTACTTAAAGGGAGCTTATGAACAGGAGGGAGGCCAACTTTTTGTACTGTGTGACAGTGACAGGAAAAGGGGAATGGCTTTAAAAGAGATTTTTCATTCAGAGGGCAGTAAGGCACTGGCACAGCTGCCCAGAGAAGCTGTGGTGCCTCATCCTTGGAGGTGCTCAAGGCCAGGTTGGATGGGGCCCTGGGCAGCTGAGCTGCCGGGTAGCAGCCCTGCCTACAGCATGGGGTGGGACTGGGTGGGCTTTGAGGTCCTGAGTATTTCAAGTTCCTCAGTGGTGAAACAGAAAGAAAGAAACGGAGAAAAGATGAAACCAACCCTGGAAGGAAGTTCCTTGAGCTGTGAAGAGCTGCAGAAACATTTACTTGATCTTCCTATTTCCTGCATAATGAAGACAAATAGTCTTTACAGACTTACCAGGAATGCAAGTGTGATTCAATGCATCAAACTGCCCTCACGCAAGTGTGAAAACAAAATCTCTTTGAAAGTTTGGAGAAGATGAGGCAAGAATCCTAGACTGGCACACAGAGCGAAGAAATCATCTCAAAAGACTAGGAAATCTGTGTGCAGCTATATTTATCTTCAATTAAACCCCATTTGGGGTTCTATCCATTTTACTCTGTTGAGAGGAAGGAAAAAACCACAGCTCTGTAACAGACTGAAGTACCTAATCATTTCCAGAAACATCCATGAGGTGAACATTATGTGATGAAATGTTCTCGGCATCAGCGCTGCCTGTATAACAGAAGGTGCACAGGGACTGTTCCAGCAAATTATTCATGTGCAATAAATAATGTATAACATGTCTCAAAGGCAAGGGAAGTGCACCTCTCTGCAATGTACACAAAATTTCGATTCCAGAAAGCATTCTTATTGTGATTTGGGTTATTTTTTTCTCAATGTTAACTACGTGGGTAAGCCTGACCTTGCATAAGGTTTTCTCCACATGTCATCTGACCATTCCCCCATATACTACATGAGCTGAAAGAAAATATATTTTCTTCTTGATCCCGACTGCGTCAGGATTTATTATTAAGTTAATATATAACCAGGCTTATTTGTTAGCTCTGTATGTACATGCATTTTCCTGGGGGTAATATCGTCTCCAACACAATACTTCTGTTGGGATTAGTGGCAGAACTAGTGTTAACAATGTCAGTTACAGAGCAGGCTCTGTAGTACTAAGTACTGTATCAACATCATATAAAATATGCTCTCTGACCTTGGGAGCTCATAAACTAGGTTATGATAAGTTGCAGCTGGCTGATGAGGTAACAAGCGAACAAGATATCATATCCTAATTAAAGGAGTTGGCTTGCTTTCCACTTGGCTACTGTAGTAAAGGGAGTTACTTGGAAAGCTGCTCGTTTTCCTACCTTGTGTTTGAATAATGTTTATTAATCATTGCTGATTTTTCAGTGCAGTTCTTTCCCCCCTCACAGCCGTGAAACAGGGGAAGGTCTTTCTGTTTCCCTTTTAGCATGAGCTTGGCAGCCTGAGTGACTCAGGGTGAGATTTTATTCTTCTCCTTTCATTTCCAACATGATGTGTTTACCATATTTTAGACTGGTCTGTAGACAGCCCAACCTTTCTCATTTAGAAACAAGCTAGACTAAACTAATAGGTACATTTGCCTAAGATTCCCAAGAGCTATTTCACTTTTATTATCTCTACAGCAGTTGAGAAGTGAGGTGATATAGTTCAGATACTCTTTCAGAGGGACAAACAAACTTACTTTGAAGACATAACTGTAAAAATTTTTTCCAGGAGAAAGTCTCTAATCCAGTATTCCATTTCTTTTAGGCTCTCAGGTATATTTATTTTGCCTTTCTTTCTATTTAGTACATCTAGGTAAAGAAGTGAGAGGAAAAAAGTTTTTTTTTTTCCTAACGTTTTGAGTGTCTTCTTTTGTACACAAATCTTAATATTTTATAAATCTTGGCACAAGTATTTGAACTCTCCAGAATTAAACTGGTAACCATTAACAGAGCAGGCTTTTAGTTATGAACTCTAAACTATGTTCAATCCAAATCTCATAAATGCCAGTGATTCACCTAGTAAAGACACAGCAACAGTAATATATGAGCAATAGAACGGAATAGAGTACATATTTTTCATTTGAGACTACATAATTTGAATCATACCATTTAAGCATTAGGTGGGTTGATTTTACAGGTTATTCAAGAAATTTTCAGTGTAGACACACTGAAAAGGAAAGGAAATTTTATTTAACAAAGCAACAAAGTGACTCGATCTGATCTAACCATCAATTATTTGCTAACACTGAGTCATCAGACTGAAGCTGCAGACGTCCAGGGCATTTTTGAGTTTTCAGATTTGTCTTTCATGAGTGTTCTAAAAACCTTTTCACTTGCTGAAGGGCGCACATGCAGTTACTGAGACTGTTGTCATCTCATGCCATTGTTACCTACTCTCTGTTCCAGACTGCTCTCAAAGTGGCTTGTTTTACTCTTCAACCTTAGGAAAGTGCAAAGTAATTGTCATGCCTGGTAATATGAAGTATCAAACTTAGTGGAAGAGTTTGAAAGAAAGGTACGCCTTTTATTAGAACAATCAAGTATTCTAGGTAGTTTAGTTTGGTGGAACTGCTCTAGGAGAGAGTACTTCTGGGGGGAGCTAGAAGGAAAAAGTACCTAATAGGTTGTTATACCCAAAAACTATCAGTGGAAAGTTAGATGGTAATCAGTAAGCACATGCTTCTCCCATGTTGATAAGACTTACTCCTCTCCAAGATCACAAAATATGTGACCCCTCCTTTGTTTGTTCTCTCTAATAAATTAGCAGATGCAAAAATACTTTCACAGGCTTTAGATAGAATTCTAAGACTGCATTATGGCAATCTACCATGAACATGGTCAAAATAAGAATTTTGATAAGAATCCAGTTTGGTCACTCATAGAACCATAGATATCAGATATCTTCTCAGTTGGCACCAAGTTCATTCCAACTCTGCTGACTGGATGAAAAAAAAGCATAAAATGCAGCTCTTCAAACCACTGGCACACTGAACAGAAATAGTGAAAAGGCTAAAGATGAGGATACTCTACACACAAATTTCAGAATAGGCAGTCCTTGGTCTCATTTTATCTTCTCAATCTCTATGCAGGAAAAAGGTCTTGGCACAGCAGAATAGAGAGGCTGTGGGGTCTCCTCCTTGGAGATCTTCAGAAGCTGCCTGGACGTGGGCCTGGGCACCCTGCTCTGGGTGGCCCTGCTGGAGCAGAGAGTAGGTCAGATGGACATAAGCCATGCTGGAATTCTGTGAAATGAAACCTCCCACCTCATATTCTCCCAGTTCAATTTTTCTCTCTTGGACTAATTGCCATCATTTAAATCTTGCCATACCTTCAGGCTGTAGCATCACACCTACTCATTAAACAGAGCAATCATATTAAAATCATCTTCTGCAGACATAAAGACTGTGACTAAGTAACTTCTAATTTAGCACAATATTCCTATCTTTCAAATGACTTGACAGTGCTAAAAGGAACTGCTGCTGTAAGCCCTTGATCAAACAAAAAATATTCTTATACCTCCATATTGTTTATTTCGTCCGTCCTGGTTTGTTCCATGAAGAGCTGTCATAACATTATCCAGATAACAAAATTCACCTGGAAGATTTAACATATTGCATGAAAAACAAGCAGTGATCAGCTAAAAAATGTCAAACTGGGAAGCTCATAATAACTGCTCACCACTCATAATGGTGAGCAGTTGCAGTCACTGGGATGATTCACACGAGTCAGTCACTGCTCAACTATGCCAGTAAAGATCTCACAATTTTGCTCAGATCCCATAGAGACCTTATAGAAGACTTCCAACTTCTGATGCATGCAGTATGACATGCTTTCAGAGAACAGATGCATGTGCTGCAGAGGGAATGGCTGGTCACGAACAGACGAACTGCCTTATTTAGTGTGACAATATCCATGTTCCCTAGTACTCTT